>NW_027200085.1:0-24466 GCF_038502225.1 Cherax quadricarinatus
AGAGAGAGGAGAGGATGAACCAGCAAGACTGGACCTTGTATTCACCTTGAGCAGTTCTGACATCGAGGATATCATGTATGAAAGGCCCCTGGGAGCTAGTGATCATGTGGTTCTGTGCTTCGACTACATAGTTGAGCTCCAAGTGGAGAGAGCAGCAGGAATAGGCTGGGAAAAACCAAACTACAAAAGGGGGAACTACTCAGGCTTGAGGAACTTCTTTCAAGACATTCAGTGGGAGAGGGAACTGAGAGGAAAACCAGTTCAAGATATGATGGACTATGTGGCAACAAAATGCAAGGAGGTAGAGGAGAGGTTTGTTCCCAAGGGAAACAGAAATAATGGGAAGAACAGAACGAGTCCTTGGTTTACCCAAAGGTGTAGGGAGGCAAAAACTAGGTGTACTAGAGAATGGAAAAGGTACAGAAGACAGAGAACTCAGGAAAATAAAGAGATTAGCCGAAGAGCCAGAAACGAATATGCACAGATAAGAAGGGAGGCTCAGCGGCAATACGAAAATGACATAACATCGAAAGTCAAGACTGACCCGAAGCTGTTGTACAGCCACATCAGGAGGAAAACAACAGTCAAGGACCAGGTAATCAGACTGAGGAAGGGTGATGGGGAATTCACGAGAAACGACCGGGAGGTATGTCAGGAGCTCAACACAAGATTTAAAGAAGTTTTTACAGTAGAAACCAGTAGGACTCAAGGAAATCAGAGCAGGGGGGTGCACCAGCAAGTGCTGGATGAGGTACATATAACCAAGGAGGAGGTGAAGAAGCTAACCATACCCCCGGCCGGGATTGAACCCGCGGTCATAGAGTCTCAAAACTCCAGCCCATCGCGTTAGCCACTAGACCAGCTAGCCACAACAAGATTCATCCAACTAGGTATATTTCTACACCATAGGAAGGTTAGCACAGGCACCTCTGTGACCACAAATGCAAGTTTTTACAGACGAATCTCCAGCTAGCGTGGCCGTGACGAACTCTAGCTCAAGTCCCTTCACTGCCGTCAACATGACTCAAGAAATCGTAATGACACGATTGCAAACAAACCATACCCCCGGCCGGGATTGAACCCGCGGTCATAGAGTCATGTTGATGGCAGTGAAGGGACTTGAGCTAGAGTTCGTCATGGCCACGCTAGCTGGAGATTCGTCTGTAAAAACTTGCATTTGTGGACACAGTGGTGCCTGTGCTAACCTTTCCATGGTGTAGAAATATACCTAGTTGGATGAATCTTATTGTGGCTAGCTGGTCTAGTGGCTAACGCGACGGGCTGGAGTTTTGAGACTATGACCGCGGGTTCAATCCCGGCCGGGGGTATGGTTTGTTTGCAATCGTGTCATTACGATTTCTTGAGTCGTGAAGAAGCTGCTATGCGAACTTGCCACCTCAAAGGCGGTGGGACCAGACAACATTTCTCCATGGATCCTTAAAGAGGGAGCAGAGATATTGTGTGTACCGTTAACAAAGATCTTCAACACATCATTTGAAACTGGGCAACTCCCCGAGATATGGAAGATGGCAAATGTAGTCCCAATTTTTAAAAAGGGAGACAGACATGAGGCACTAAACTACAGACCTGTATCACTAACGTGTATAGTATGCAAGGTCATGGAGAAGATCATCAGGGGGAGAGTGGTGGAGCACCTGGAAAGAAACAAGTGTATAATTGACAACCAGCATGGTTTCAGGGAGCGAAAATCCTGTGTCACAAACCTACTAGAGTTTTATGACAAGGTGACAGAAGTAAGACAAGAGAGAGAGGGGTGGATCGACTGCATTTTTTTGGACTGCAAGAAGGCCTTCGACACAGTTCCTCACAAGAGGTTACTGCAAAAGCTAGAGGATCAGGCACACATAACAGGAAAGGCACTGCAATGGATCAGAGAATACCTGACAGGGAGGCAACAAAGAGTCATGGTACGTGACGAGATGTCAGAGTGGGCGCCTGTGACAAGCGGGGTTCCACAGGGGTCAGTCCTAGGACCTGTGCTGTTCTTGGTATATGTGAATGACATAACAGAAGGGATAGACTCTGAAGTGTCCTTGTTTGCGGACGATGTGAAGTTAATGAGAAGAATCAAATCGGATGAGGATCAGGCAGGACTACAAAGAGACCTGGACAGGCTACAAGCCTGGTCCAGCAACTGGCTCCTTGAGTTTAACCCTGCCAAATGCAAAGTCATGAAGATTGGGGAAGGGCAAAGAAGACCGCAGACACAATATAGTTTAGATGGCCAAAGTCTGCAAACCTCACTCAAGGAAAAAGATCTGGGGGTGAGTATAACACCGAGCATATCTCATGAGGCGCACATCAATCAGATAACTGCTGCAGCATACGGGCGCCTGGCAAACCTACGGATAGCGTTCCGATACCTCAGTAAGGATTCGTTCAAGACTCTGTATACCATTTACGTCAGGCCCATACTGGAGTATGCAGCACCAGTTTGGAATCCACACCTAGTCAAGCACGTCAAGAAATTAGAGAAAGTGCAAAGGTTTGCAACAAGACTAGTCCCAGAGCTACGGGGATTGTCCTACGAAGAAAGGTTGAGGGAAATCGGCCTGACGACACTGGAGGACAGGAGGGTCAGGGGAGACATGATAACGACATATAAAATACTGCTGCGGAATAGACGAGGTGGACAAAGACGGGATGTTCCAGAGAAGGCACACAGACACAAGAGGTCACACTTGGAAGTTGAAGACTCAGATGAATCAAAGGGATGTTAGGAAGTATTTCTTCAGTCACAGAGTAGTCAGGCCGTGGAATAGCCTAGAAAGTGATGTAGTGGAGGCAGGAACCATACATAGTTTTAAAGCGAGGTATGATAGAGCTCATGGGGCAGGGAGAGAGAGGACCTAGTAGCAATCAGTGAAGAGGCGGGGCCAGGAGCTATGAATCGACCCCTGCAACCACAAATAGGTGAGTACAAATAGGTGAGTACACACTTACAATCATACACACACAACCAGGTGGGGCCAGGAGTTGTTAATTGACCACTGCAGTCACATATAGGCGAGTACAGACTGACACACTAGAACATAAGACAGCAGGAGCACTGCAGCAGGTCCACTGTCCATGCTAGGCAGGTCCACTGTCCATGCTAGGCAGGTCCACTGTCCATGCTAGGCAGGTCCACTGTCCATGCTAGGCAGGTCCACTGTCCATGCTAGGCAGGTCCACTGTCCATGCAAGGTATGTCCACTGTCCATGCTAGGCAGGTCCACTGTCCATGCTAGGCAGGTCCACTGTCCATGCTAGGCAGGTCCACTGTCCGTTGTTGCGGCCCCTGCCAAACTAGCGGTTAAATAGTTAACCTGCCGGCCGGCAGTACCACTGGGTGCGTCATCAAACCCAATGTGGGGGCTGCTGAGCCGGCCTTAGAGCAGTAAGAGCCTGAGTGCCTCACGGTACACACCTAAGCAGTAGGTACCTGACCACCGAAGGGTACACGTCTACTGGCTTTAGTAACAGTAAGAGCCAGAGCGCCTCGCTGTACACACCTAAGCAGTAGGTACCTGACCACCGAAGGGTACACGTCTACTGGCTTTAGTAACAGTATGTACCAGAGCGCCTCGCTGTACACACCTAAGCAGTAGGTACCTGACCACCGAAGGGTACACGTCTACTGGCTTTAGTAACAGTATGTACCAGAGCGCCTCGCTGTACACACCTAAGCAGTAGGTACCTGACCACCGAAGGGTACACGTCTACTGGCTTTAGAAATATTATGTACCTGAGCGCCTCGCTGTACACACCTAAGCAGTAGGTACCTGACCACCGAAGGGTACACGTCTACTGGCTTCAATATTAAGTACCTGAACTCCTCAGGGTACACGTCTATGCAGTAGGTACCTGACCACCGAATCGTACCTATCTACTGGCGTTAGAAGAACCGCTCACCGCAGCTCACTGAGTCTGTTGGCCTCAGTTACTTGACGGCCGCATTCAGTGAGCTTGCAGCATGGTGTTCGGCTAGCGGTGTGTCAACCGCCTTTGGAGAGGATTTACTGGACTACCGGTGATGTCTGTGGACTCACCGTCTACGTTGATCAACTGTGGGCCGGAGTCGTCAGATGCTGTTTAGTGGGACATTACATGAAGAAAAGGTTGGAGTGTTACACTGAACTGGGCCAGGACCGTAGTGTGACACTGAGGGACGTACGATGGAGTGGAACACTGAGATATGCACAGGACCGTAGTGGAACACTGAGATGAAAAGGGTGTCGTGGGACACTGAAGATGGCCTGGTTGTAGTGTACACTGAACAGTGTCGTGTGACTGACTTCGTGTCGTGAGAGGCAGTTGATTGTAATTTATTATTATAAAAATGTTATTTATAATTTATTGTTTTAGCATAGAGATATATATATAGTGACAGTAGTGTCAAGAGTTGTACCCTGTGTAGGGTTATTAATTATATTTTAGTAAAATGCTGATTATAATTTATTATAGTAACATGTACATATTATTATTATATCATAGTTCAAATACCTCTAGACCAAAGATAGTTGATTTTTATATATTAAAGATTAATTTATTAATGTGTGTATTTATGTATCCCGAACTCTTTATTACAAAAGAAGTAAATCTTGCTACCATCTTCTTTTAAAAATTACTTTTTTGTAATATATGAGTGGCCTGTCCGGGAGGATAATGATTATCTAGAATGATTTCTGGATGATCAGATCCGGGATGACGGTTCGGGATACATATTACATTGATCTTTGTGTGTCGGTCCTTTTGTGGTGGGGGTGTTGCGGCCCCTGCCAAACTAGCGGTTAAATAGTTAACCTGCCGGCCGGCAGTACCACTGGGTGCGTCATCAAACCCAATGTGGGGGCTGCTGAGCCGGCCTTAGAGCAGTAAGAGCCTGAGTGCCTCACGGTACACACCTAAGCAGTAGGTACCTGACCACCGAAGGGTACACGTCTACTGGCTTTAGTAACAGTAAGAGCCAGAGCGCCTCGCTGTACACACCTAAGCAGTAGGTACCTGACCACCGAAGGGTACACGTCTACTGGCTTTAGTAACAGTATGTACCAGAGCGCCTCGCTGTACACACCTAAGCAGTAGGTACCTGACCACCGAAGGGTACACGTCTACTGGCTTTAGTAACAGTATGTACCAGAGCGCCTCGCTGTACACACCTAAGCAGTAGGTACCTGACCACCGAAGGGTACACGTCTACTGGCTTTAGAAATATTATGTACCTGAGCGCCTCGCTGTACACACCTAAGCAGTAGGTACCTGACCACCGAAGGGTACACGTCTACTGGCTTCAATATTAAGTACCTGAACTCCTCAGGGTACACGTCTATGCAGTAGGTACCTGACCACCGAATCGTACCTATCTACTGGCGTTAGAAGAACCGCTCACCGCAGCTCACTGAGTCTGTTGGCCTCAGTTACTTGACGGCCGCATTCAGTGAGCTTGCAGCATGGTGTTCGGCTAGCGGTGTGTCAACCGCCTTTGGAGAGGATTTACTGGACTACCGGTGATGTCTGTGGACTCACCGTCTACGTTGATCAACTGTGGGCCGGAGTCGTCAGATGCTGTTTAGTGGGACATTACATGAAGAAAAGGTTGGAGTGTTACACTGAACTGGGCCAGGACCGTAGTGTGACACTGAGGGACGTACGATGGAGTGGAACACTGAGATATGCACAGGACCGTAGTGGAACACTGAGATGAAAAGGGTGTCGTGGGACACTGAAGATGGCCTGGTTGTAGTGTACACTGAACAGTGTCGTGTGACTGACTTCGTGTCGTGAGAGGCAGTTGATTGTAATTTATTATTATAAAAATGTTATTTATAATTTATTGTTTTAGCATAGAGATATATATATATAGTGACAGTAGTGTCAAGAGTTGTACCCTGTGTAGGGTTATTAATTATATTTTAGTAAAATGCTGATTATAATTTATTATAGTAACATGTACATATTATTATTATATCATAGTTCAAATACCTCTAGACCAAAGATAGTTGATTTTTATATATTAAAGATTAATTTATTAATGTGTGTATTTATGTATCCCGAACTCTTTATTACAAAAGAAGTAAATCTTGCTACCATCTTCTTTTAAAAATTACTTTTTTCCGTCTACGTTGATCAACTGTGGGCCGGAATCATCAGATGCTGTTTGGTGGGACATTACATGAAGAAAAGGTTGGAGTGTTACACTGAACTGGGCCAGGACCGTAGTGTGACACTTAGGAACGTATGATGGAGTGGAACACTGAGATATGCACAGGACCGTAGTGGAACACTGAGATGAAAAGGGTGTCGTGGGACACTGAAGATGGCCTGGTTGTAGTGTACACTGAATAGTATCGTGTGACTGGCCTCGTGTCGTGAGAAGCAGTTGATTGTAATTTATTATACAAATGTTATTTATAATTTATTATTTTAGTATAGAGATATATATATATAGTGACACAGTAGTGTCAAGAGTTGTACCCTGTGTAGGGTTATGAATTATTTACTATTTTAGTTAGATGCTAATTATAATTTATTATAGTAACATGTACATATTATTATATATCATAGTTCAAATACCTCTAGACCAAAGATAGTTGATTTTTATATATTAAAGATTAAATGTCCATGCTAGGCAGGTCCACTGTCCATGCTAGGCAGGTCCACTGTCCATGCTAGGCAGGTCCACTGTCCATGCTAGGCAGGTCCACTGTCCATGCTAGGCAGGTCCACTGTCCATGCTAGGCAGGTCCACTGTCCATGCTAGGCAGGTCCACTGTCCATGCTAGGCAGGTCCACTGTCCATGCTAGGCAGGTCCACTGTCCATGCTAGGCAGGTCCACTGTCCATGTTAGGCAGGTCCACTGTCCATTCAAGGCAGGTCCACTGTCAATGCTAGGCAGGTCCACTGCCCATGCTAGGCATGCCAACGGTCCATGCTAGGCAGGCCCACTGTCAATGCTAAACTGACCCAGTGGCTATGCTAGGCTCGTCCAATTTCCATGCTAGGCAGGTCCACTGTCCATGCAACGCATGTCCATTGTCCATGCTAGGCAGGTCCACTGTCCATGCTAGGCAGGTCCACTGTCCATGCTAGGCAGGTCCACTGTCCATGCTAGGCAGGTCCACTGTCCATGCTAGGCAGGTCCACTGTCCATGCTAGGCAGGTCCACTGTCCATGCTAGGCAGGTCCACTGTCCATGCTAGGCAGGTCCACTGTCCATGCTAGGCAGGTCCACTGTCCATGCTAGGCAGGTCCACTGTCCATGCTAGGCAGGTCCACTGTCCATGCTAGGCAGGTCCACTGTCCATGCTAGGCAGGTCCACTGTCCATGCTAGGCAGGTCCACTGTCCATGCTAGGCAGGTCCACTGTCCATGCTACAGGTCCATCCATGTCATGCTAGGCAGGTCCACTGTCCATGCTTCGCAGGCCCACTGTCCATGCTAGGCAGGCCTATTGTCCATGCTAGGCAGGTCCACTGTCCATGCTATGCAGGTCCACCGTCCATGCCACGCAGGCCTACTGTCCATTCTAGGCAGGTCCACTGTCCATGCTAGGCATTTTCAATGTCCATGCTACGCAGGTCAACTGTCCATGCTAGGCAGGTCCAGTGTCCATGTCCATGCTAGGCAGGTCCATTGCCCATGCTAGGCAGGTCTTCTGTCAATGCTAGGTAGGTCCACTGTCATGCTACTGTCCACTCCATGCTAGGTCCAGTCCATGCTAGGCCCACTGTCCATGCTAGGCACTGTCCATGCTAGGCAGATCCACTGTTCATGCTAGGCTGGTCCACTGTTTATGCTAGACAGGTCCAATGTCCATGGTAGGCAGGTCCACTGTCCATGCTAGGCCGGTCCACTGGCCATGCTAGGCAGTCCATGCTAGGCAGGTCCATGTCCATGCTAGGCAGGTCTGTCCATGCTAGGCAGGTCCATGCATGCTAGGCAGGGCTCCACTGTCCATGCTAGGCAGGTCCAATGTCCCTAGGCAGGTCCATGCTAGGCAGGTCCAGGTCCACTGTCCATGCTAGGCACTGTCCATGCCACTGTCCATGCTGTAGGCAGGTCCACTGTCCATGCTAGGCAGGTCCACTGTCCATGCCAGTCCACTGCAGGTCCACTGTCCATGCTAGGCAGGTCCACTGTCCATGCTAGGCAGGTCCACTGTCCATGCTAGGCAGGTCCACTGTCCATGCTAGGCAGGTCCACTGTCCATGCTAGGCAGGTCCACTGTCCATGCTAGGCAGGTCCACTGTCCATGCTAGGCAGGTCCACTGTCCATGCTAGGCAGGTCCACTGTCCATGCTAGGCAGGTCCACTGTCCATGCTAGGCAGGTCCACTGTCCATGCTAGGCAGGTCCACTGTCCATGCTAGGCAGGTCCACTGTCCATGCTAGGCAGGTCCACTGTCCATGCTAGGCAGGTCCACTGTCCATGCTAGGCAGGTCCAATGTCCCAGGCTGTCCATGTCCTAGTCCACTGCCATGCTGGTCCACTGTCCATGCTAGGCAGGTCCACTGTCCCGCTAGGCAGGTCCACTGTCCATGCACTGTCCATGCTAGGCAGGTGCACTGTCCATGCTAGGCAGGCCCACTGTCCATGCTAGGCAGGTCCAATGTCCATGCTAGGCAGGTCCACTGTCCATGCTAGGCAGGTCCACTGTCCATGCTAGGCAGGTCCACTGTCCATGCTAGGCAGGTCCACTGTCCATGCTAGGCAGGTCCACTGTCCATGCTAGGCAGGTCCACTGTCCATGCTAGGCAGGTCCACTGTCCATGCTAGGCAGGTCCACTGTCCATGCTAGGCAGGTCCACTGTCCATGCTAGGCAGGTCCAATGTCCATGCTAGGCAGGTCCACTGTCCATGTTAGGGAAGAACTCTGTCCATGCTAGGCAGGTCCACTGTCCATGCTAGGCTGGTCCACTGTCCATGCTAGGCACGTGCTATGCCCATACTAAGCAGGTTCACTGTCAATGCTAGGCAGCTCCATGGTCGAAGCTAGGCAGGTCCACTGTCCATGCAAGGCAGGTCCACGGCCTATGCTAGGCAGGTCCACGGCCTATGCTAGGCAGGCCCACTGTCCATGCTACTCCGGCCCATTGTCCATGCTAGGCAGGTCCACTGTCCATGCTAGGCAGGTCCACTGTCCATGCTAGGCATGTCCACTGTCCATGCTAGGCAGGTCCACTGTCCATGCTAGGCAGGTCCACTGTCCATGCTAGGCAGGTCCACTGTCCATGCTAGGCAGGTCCACTGTCCATGCTAGGCAGGTCCACTGTCCATGCTAGGCAGGTCCACTGTCCATGCTAGGCAGGTCCACTGTCCATGCTAGGCAGGTCCACTGTCCATGCTAGGCAGGTCCACTGTCCATGCTAGGCAGGTCCACTGTCCATGCTAGGCAGGTCCACTGTCCATGCTAGGCAGGTCCACTGTCCATGTTAGGCAGGTCCACTGTCCATGCTAGGCAGGTCCACTGTCCATGCTAGGCAGGTCCACTGTCCATGCTAGGCAGGTCCACTGTCCATGCTAGGCAGGTCTATTATCCATGCTAGGCAAGTCCACTGTCCATGCTAGGTCCAGGTCCACTGTCCAATGCTAGTAGGCAGGACCTCTGTCCATGCTACGCAGGTCAACTGTCCATGCTAGGCAGGTCCAATGTCCATGCTAGGCAGGTCCACTGTCCATTCTAGGCAGATTAAATGCCCATGCTAGGCAGGTCCACTGTCCATGCTAGGTAGGTCCAATGTCCATGCTAGGCAGGTGCACTGTCCATGCTAGGCAGGCCCACTGTCCATGCTAGGCAGGTCCACTGTCCATGCTAGGCAGATCCACTGTCCAAGCTAGGCAGGTCCACTGTCCATGCTAGGCAGATCCACTGTCCATGCTAGGCAGGTCCACTGTCTATGCCAGGCAGGCCCACTGTCCATGCTAGGCAGGCCCACTGTCCATGCCAGGCAGGCCCACTGTCCATGCTAGGCAGGCCCACTGTCCATGCTAGGCAGGCCCACTGTCCATGCTAGGCAGGTCCACTGTCCATGCTAGGCAGGTCCATTGTCCATGCTAGGCAGATCCACCGTCTATGCCAGGCAAGAACACTGTCCATGCTAGGCAGGCCCACTGTCAATGCTAGGCAGGTCCCTTGCCCTGGCTATGCAGGTCCACTGTCCATGTTAGGCTGCTCCACTGTCCATGCTAGGCAGGTCCACTGTCCATGCTAGGCAGGTCCACTGTCCATGCTAGGCAGGTCCACTGTCCATGCTAGGCAGGTCCACTGTCCATGCTAGGCAGGTCCACTGTCCATGCTAGGCAGGTCCACTGTCCATGCTAGGCAGGTCCACTGTCCGTGCTAGGCAGGTCCATGCTAGGCAGGTCCATGCCCTAGGCAGGTCCAATGTCCATGCTAGGCATGTCCACTGTCCATGCTAGGCAGGTCCACTGTCCGTGTCAGGCAGGCCTACTGTCCATGCTAGGAAGGACCAATGTCCATGCTTGGCAGGTCCGCTGTCCATACTAGGCAGACGCACTGTCCATGCTAGTCCGGCCCATTGTCCATGCTAGGCAGGTCCACTGTCCATGCTAGGCAGGCCCACAGTCCATGCTAGGCAGGTCTACTGTCCATGTTAGGCAGGTCCTCTGTCAATGCTAGGCAGGTCCACTGTCCATGCTAGGTAGGTCCACTCTCAATGCTAGGCAGGTCCACTGCCCATGCTAGGCAGGTCCACTGCCTATTCTAGGCAGGCCTACTGTCCATGCTAGGCAGGTCCATTATCCATGCTAGGCAGGTCCAATGTCCATGCTAGGCATGTTCACTGTCCATGCTAGGCTGTCCATGCTAGGCAGGTCCACTGTCCATGCTAGGCAGGTCCACTGTCCATGCTAGGCAGGTCCACTGTCCATGCTAGGCAGGTCCACTGTCCATGCTAGGCAGGTCCACTGTCCATGCTAGGCAGGTCCAATGTCCATGCTAGGCAGGTCCACTGTCCATGCTAGGCAGGTCCACTGTCCATGCTAGGCAGGTCCACTGTCCATGCTAGGCAGGTCCACTGTCCATGCTAGGCAGGTCCACTGTCCATGCTAGGCAGGTCCACTGTCCATGCTAGGCAGGTCCACTGTCCATGCTAGGCAGGTCCACTGTCCATGCTAGGCAGGTCCACTGTCCATGCTAGGCAGGTCCACTGTCCATGCTAGGCAGGTCCACTGTCCATGCTGTCCACTGTCCATGCTAGGCAGGTCCACTGTCCACTGCCCATGCTAGGCAGGTCCACTGTCCATGCTAGGCAGGTCCACTGTCCATGCTAGGCAGGTCCACTGTCCATGCTAGGCAGGTCCACTGTCCATGCTAGGCAGGTCCACTGTCCATGCTAGGCAGGTCCACTGTCCATGCTAGGCAGGTCCACTGTCCATGCTAGGCAGGTCCACTGTCCATGCTAGGCAGGTCCACTGTCCATGCTAGGCAGGTCCACTGTCCATGCTAGGCAGGTCCACTGTCCATGCTAGGCAGGTCCACTGTCCATGCTAGGCAGGTCCACTGTCCATGCTAGGCAGGTCGAATTTCCATGCTAGGCACGTGCTCTGCCCATGATAGGCAGGTGGAATGTCCATGCTACGCAGGTCCATTCTCCATGCTAGGCAGGCCCACTGTCCATGCTAGGCTGGCCCACTGTCCATGCTTTGCAGGTCTACTGTCCATGCTAGGCAGGTCCACTGTCCATCCTAGGCAGGTTATATGTCCATGCTAGGCAGGTCCAGTCTCCATGCTAGGCAGGCCCTCAGTCCATGCTAGGCAGGCCCACTGTCCATGCTCTTCAGGTCTGCTGTCCATGCTAGGCAGGTCCCCTGTCCATGCTAGGCAGGCCCACTGTCCATGCTTTGCAGGTCCACTGTCCATGCTAGGCAGGTCCGCTGTCCATGCTAGGCAGGCCCACTGTCCATGCTATTCAGGTCCGCGTTGAATGCCTCTCAGGTCCACTGTCCTTGCTATGCAGGTCCACTGTCCATGCTAGGCAGGTCCCCTGTCCATGCTAGGCAGGCGCACTGTCCATGCTATTCAGGTCCGCGTTGAATGCTAGGCAGGTCCACTGTCCATGCTATGCAGGTCCACTGTCCATGCTAGGCTGTCTACCAACATACTACCAGATGATGGTAATACCTCCCTGGGTGGTGCTGTCTACCAACATACTACCACAGGATGGTAATACCTCCCTGGGTGGTGCTGTCTACCAACATACTACCACAGGATGGTAATACCTCCCTGGGTGGTGCTGTCTACCAACATACTACCACAGGATGGTAATACCTCCCTGGGTGTTGCTGTCTACCAACATACTACCACAGGATGGTAATACCTCCCTGGGTGGTGCTGTCTACCAACATTCTACCACAGGATGGTAATACCTCCCTGTGTGTTGCTGTCTACCAACATACTACCACAGGATGGTAATACCTCCCTGGGTGTTGCTGTCTACCAACATACTACCACAGGATGGTAATACCTCCCTGTGTGTTGCTGTCTACCAACATACTACCACAGGATGGTAATACCTCCCTGGGTTGTGCTGTCTACCAACATTCTACCACAGGATGGTAATACCTCCCTGTGTGTGGTAATACCTCCCTTGCTGTCTACCAACATACTACCACAGGATGGTAATACCTCCCTGTGTGTTGCTGTCTACCAACATACTACCACAGGATGGTAATACCTCCCTGTGTGTTGCTGTCTACCAACATACTACCACAGGATGGTAATACCTCCCTGGGTGTTGCTGTTGCTGTCTACCAACATACTACCACAGGATGGTAATACCTCCCTGGGTGTTGCTGTCTACCAACATACTACCACAGGATGGTAATACCTCCCTGTGTGTTGCTGTCTACCAACATACTACCACAGGATGGTAATACCTCCCTGGGTGTTGCTGTCTACCAACATACTACCACAGGATGGTAATACCTCCCTGTGTGTTGCTGTCTACCAACATACTACCACAGGATGGTAATACCTCCCTGGGTGTTGCTGTCTACCAACATACTACCACAGGATGGTAATACCTCCCTGTGTGTTGCTGTCTACCAACATACTACCACAGGATGGTAATACCTCCCTGTGTGTTGCTGTCTACCAACATACTACCACAGGATGGTAATACCTCCCTGTGTGTTGCTGTCTACCAACATACTACCACAGGATGGTAATACCTCCCTGTGTGTTGCTGTCTACCAACATACTACCACAGGATGGTAATACCTCCCTGTGTGTTGCTGTCTACCAACATACTACCACAGGATGGTAATACCTCCCTGGGTGTTGCTGTCTACCAACATACTACCAGAGGACGGTAATACCTCCCTGTGTGTTGCTGTCTACCAACATACTACCACAGGATGGTAATACCTCCCTGTGTGTTGCTGTCTACCAACATTCTACCACAGGATGGTAATACCTACCTGTGTGTTGCTGTCTACCAACAGGATGGTAATACCTCCCTGTGTGTTGCTGTCTACCAACATACTACCACAGGATGGTAATACCTCCCTGTGTGTTGCTGTCTACCAACATACTACCACAGGATGGTAATACCTCCCTGTGTGTTGCTGTCTACCAACATACTACCACAGGATGGTAATACCTCCCTGGGTGTTGCTGTCTAGGAACATACTGTGTGTCGCTGTCTACCAACATTCTGTGTGTTGCTGTCTACCAACATACTGTGTGTTGCTGTCTACCAACATACTGTGTGTTGCTGTCTACCAACATACTGTGTGTTGCTGTCTACCAACATACTGTGTGTTGCTGTCTACCAACATACTGTGTGTTGCTGTCTACCAACATACTGTGTGTTGCTGTCTACCAACATACTGTGTGTTGGTGTCTACCAACATACTGTGTGTTGCTGTCTACCAACATACTGTGTGTTGCTGTCTACCAACATACTGTGTGTTGCTGTCTACCAACATACTGTGTGTTGGTGTCTACCAACATACTGTGTGTTGCTGTCTACCAACATACTGTGTGTTGCTGTCTACCAACATACTGTGTGTTGCTGTCTACCAACATACTGTGTGTTGCTGTCTACCAACATACTGTGTGTTGCTGTCTACCAACATACTGTGTGTTGCTGTCTACCAACATACTGTGTGTTGCTGTCTACCAACATACTGTGTGTTGTTGTCTACCAACATACTGTGTGTTGCTGTCTACCAACATACTGCTGTCTACCAACATACTGTGTGTTGCTGTCTACCAACATCTACCAACATACTGTGTGTTGCTGTCTACCAACATACTGTGTGTTGCTGTCTACCAACATACTGTGTGTTGCTGTCTACCAACATACTGTGTGTTGCTGTCTACCAACTGTGTGTTGCTGTCTACCAACATACTGTGTGTTGCTGTCTACCAACATACTCTGGGTTGCTGTCTACCAACATACTGTGTGTTGCTGTCTACCAACATACTGTGTGTTGCTGTCTACCAACATACTGTGAGTTGCTGTCTACCAACATACTGTGTTGCTGTCTCATACTGTGTGTTGTTGCTGTCTACCAACATACTGTGTGTTGCTGTCTACCAACATACTGTGTGTTGCTGAGTGTTGCTGTCTACCAACTTACTGTGTGTTGCTGTCTACCAACATACTGTGTGTTGCTCTCTACCAACATACTGTGTGTTGCTGTCTACCAACATACTGTGTGTTGCTGTACCAACTACCAACATACTGTGTGTTGCTGTCTACCAACATACTGTGTGTTGCTGTCTACCAACATACTGTGTGTTGCTGTCTACCAACATACTGTGTGTTGCTGTCTACCAACATACTGTGTGTTGCTGTCTACCAACATACTGTGTGTTGCTGTCTACCAACATACTGTGTGTTGCTGTCTACCAACATACTGTGTGTTGCTGTCTACCAACATACTGTGTGTTGCTGTCTACCAACATACTGTGTGTTGCTGTCTACCAACATACTGTGTGTTGCTGTCTACCAACATACTGTGTGTTGCTGTCTACCAACATACTGTGTGTTGCTGTCTACCAACATACTGTGTGTTGCTGTGTGTCTGTCTACCAACATACTGTGTGTTGCTGTCTACCAACATACTGTGTGTTGCTGTCTACCAACATACTGTCTACCAACATACTGTGTGTTGCTGTCTACCAACATACTGTGTGTTGCTGTCTACCAACATACTGCGTGTTGCTGTCTACCAACATACTGTGTGTTGCTGTCTACCAACATACTGTGTGTTGCTGTCTACCAACATACTCTGTGTTGCTGTCTACCAACATACTCTGTGTTGCTGTCTACCAACATACTGTGTGTTGCTGTCTACCAACATACTGTGTGTTGCTGTCTACCAACATACTGTGTGTTGCTGTCTACCAACATACTGTCTACCAACATACTGTGTGTTGTCTACCAACATACTGTGTGTTGTTGTCTACCAACATACTGTCTTCCAACATACTGTGTGTTGCTGTCTACCAACATACTGTGTGTTGCTGTCTACCAACATACTGTGTGTTGCTGTCTACCAACATACTGTGTGTTGCTGTCTACCAACATACTGTGTGTTGCTGTCTACCAACATACTGTGTGTTGCTGTCTACCAACATACTGTGTGTTGCTGTCTACCAACATACTGTGTGTTGTTGTCTACCAACATACTGTGTGTTGCTGTCTACCAACATACTGTGTGTTGCTGTCTACCAACATACTGTGTGTTGCTGTCTACCAACATACTGTGTGTTGCTGTCTACCAACATACTGTGTGTTGCTGTCTACCAACATACTGTGTGTTGCTGTCTACCAACATACTGTGTGTTGCTGTCTACCAACATACTGTGTGTTGCTGTCTACCAACATACTGTGTGTTGCTGTCTACCAACATACTGTGTGTTGCTGTCTACCAACATACTGTGTGTTGCTGTCTACCAACATACTGTGTGTTGCTGTCTACCAACATACTGTGTGTTGCTGTCTACCAACATACTGTGTGTTGCTGTCTACCAACATACTGTGTGTTGCTGTCTACCAACATACTGTGTGTTGCTGTCTACCAACATACTGTGTGTTGCTGTCTACCAACATACTGTGTGTTGCTGTCTACCAACATACTGTGTGTTGCTGTCTACCAACATACTGTGTGTTGCTGTCTACCAACATACTGTGTGTTGCTGTCTACCAACATACTGTGTGTTGCTGTCTACCAACATACTGTGTGTTGCTGTCTACCAACATACTGTGTGTTGTCTACCAACATACTGTCTACCAACATACTGTGTGTTGCTGTCTACCAACATACTGTGTGTGTTGTCTACCAACATACTGTCTACCAACATACTGTGTGTTGCTGTCTACCAACATACTGTGTGTTGCTGTCTACCAACATACTGTGTGTTGCTGTCTACCAACATACTGTGTGTTGTTGCTGTCTACCAACATACTGTGTGTTGCTGTCTACCAACATACTGTGTGTTGCTGTCTACCAACATACTGTGTGTTGCTGTCTACCAACATACTGTGTGTTGCTGTCTACCAACATACTGTGTGTTGCTGTCTACCAACATACTGTGTGTTGCTGTCTACCAACATACTGTGTGTTGCTGTCTACCAACATACTGTGTGTTGTTGTCTACCAACATACTGTGTGTTGCTGTCTACCAACATACTGTGTGTTGTCTGCCAACATACTGTGTGTTGCTGTCTACCAACATACTGTGTGTTGCTGTCTACCAACATACTGTGTGTTGCTGTCTACCAACATACTGTGTGTTGCTGTCTACCAACATACTGTGTGTTGCTGTCTACCAACATACTGTGTGTTGCTGTCTACCAACATACTGTGTGTTGCTGTCTACCAACATACTGTGTGTTGCTGTCTACCAACATACTGTGTGTTGCTGTCTACCAACATACTGTGTGTTGCTGTCTACCAACATACTGTGTGTTGCTGTCTACCAACATACTGTGTGTTGCTGTCTACCAACATACTGTGTGTTGCTGTCTACCAACATACTGTGTGTTGCTGTCTACCAACATACTGTGTGTTGCTGTCTACCAACATACTGTGTGTTGCTGTCTACCAACATACTGTGTGTTGCTGTCTACCAACATACTGTGTGTTGCTGTCTACCAACATACTGTGTGTTGTTGTACCAACATACTGTGTGTTGCTGTCTACCAACATACTGTGTGTTGCTGTCTACCATACTGTGTGTTGCTGTCTACCAACATACTGTGTGTTGCTGTCTACCAACATACTGTGTGTTGCTGTCTACCAACATACTGTGTGTTGCTGTCTACCAACATACTGTGTGTTGTTGTCTACCAACATACTGTGTGTTGCTGTCTACCAACATACTGTGTGTTGCTGTCTACCAACATACTGTGTGTTGCTGTCTACCAACATACTGTGTGTTGCTGTCTACCAACATACTGTGTGTTTGTCTACCAACATACTGTCTACCAACATACTGTGTGTTGCTGTCTACCAACATACTGTGTGTTGCTGTCTACCAACATACTGTGTGTTGCTGTCTACCAACATACTGTGTGTTGTTGTCTATCAACATACTGTCTACCAACATACTGTGTGTTGCTGTCTACCAACATACTGTGTGTTGCTGTCTACCAACATACTGTGTGTTTGTCTACCAACATACTGTCTACCAACATACTGTGTGTTGCTGTCTACCATCATACTGTGTCTACCAACATACTGTGTGCTGCAGTCTACCAACATACTGTGTGTTGCTGTCTACCAACATACTGTGTGTTGCTGTCTACCAACATACTGTGTGTTGCTGTCTACCAACATACTGTGTGTTTGTCTACCAACATACTGTCTGTTGTTGTCTACCAACATACTGTGTGTTGCTGTCTACCAACATACTGTGTGTTGCTGTCTACCAACATACTGTGTGTTGATGTCTACCAACATACTGTGTGTTGTCTACCAACATACTGTCTACCAACATACTGTGTGTTGTTGCTGTCTACCAAAATACTGTGTGTTGCTGTCTACCAACATACTGTGTGTTGCTGTCTACCAACATACTGTGTGTTGCTGTCTACCAACATACTGTGTGTTGCTGTCTACCAACATACTGTGTGTTGCTGTCTACCAACATACTGTGTGTTGCTGTCTACCAACATACTGTGTGTTGCTGTCTACCAACATACTGTGTGTTTGTCTACCAACATACTGTCTACCAACATACTGTGTGTTGCTGTCTACCAACATACTGTGTGTTGCTGTCTACCAACGTACTGTGTGTTGCTGTCTACCAACATACTGTGTGTTGCTGTCAACCAACATACTGTGTGTTGCTGTCTACCAACATACTGTGTGTTGCTGTCTACCAACATACTGTGTGTTGCTGTCTACCAACATACTGTGTGTTGCTGTCTACCAACATACTGTGTGTTGCTGTCTACCAACATACTGTGTGTTGCTCTCTACCAACATACTGTGTGTTGCTGTCTACCAACATACTGTGTGTTGCTGTCTACCAACATACTGTGTGTTGCTGTCTACCAACATACTGTGTGTTGCTGTCTACCAACATACTGTGTGTTGCTGTCTACCAACATACTGTGTGTTGCTGTCTACCAACATACTGTGTGTTGCTGTCTACCAACATACTGTGTGTTTGTCTACCAACATACTGTCTACCAACATACTGTGTGTTGCTGTCTACCAACATACTGTGTGTTGCTGTCTACCAACATACTGTGTGTTGCTGTCTACCAACATACTGTGTGTTGCTGTCTACCAACATACTGTGTGTTGCTGTCTACCAACATACTGTGTGTTGCTGTCTACCAACATACTGTGTGTTGCTGTCTACCAACATACTGTGTGTTGCTGTCTACCAACATACTGTGTGTTGCTGTCTACCAACATACTGTGTGTTGTCTACAAACATACTGTGTGTTGGTGTCTACCAACATACTGTGTGTTGCTGTCTACCAACATACTGTGTGTTTGTCTACCAACATACTGTCTTCCAACATACTGTGTGTTGCTGTCTACCAACATACTGTGTGTTGCTGTCTACCAACATACTGTGTGTTGCTGTCTACCAACATACTGTGTGTTGCTGTCTACCAACATACTGTGTTGTTGTCTACCAACATACTGTCTACCAACATACTGTGTGTTGCTGTCTTCCAACATACTGTGTGTTGCTGTCTACCAACATACTGTCTACCACCATACTGTGTGTTGCTGACTACCAACATACTGTGTGTTGCTGTCTACCAACATACTGTGTGTTGCTGTCTACCAACATACTGTGTGTTGCTGTCTACCAACATACTGTGTGTTGCTGTCTACCAACATACTGTGTGTTGCTGTCTACCAACATCCTGTGTTGTTGCTGTCTACCAACATACTGTGTGTTGCTGTCTACCAACATACTGTGTGTTGCTGTCTACCAACATACTGTGTGTTGCTGTCTACCAACATACTGTGTGTTGCTGTCTACCAACATACTGTGTGTTGCTGTCTACCAACATACTGTGTGTTGCTGTCTACCAACATACTGTGTGTTGCTGTCTACCAACATACTGTGTGTTGCTGTCTACCAACATACTGTGTGTGCTCTCTACCAACATACTGTCGACCAACATACTGTGTGTTGCTGTCTACCAACATACTGTGTGTTGCTGTCTACCAACATACTGTGTGTTGCTGTCTACCAACATACTGTGTGTTGCTGTCTACCAACATACTGTGTGTTGCTGTCTACCAACATACTGTGTGTTGCTGTCTACCAACATACTGTGTGTTGCTGTCTACCAACATACTGTGTGTTGCTGTCTACCAACATACTGTGTGTTGCTGTCTACCAACATACTGTGTGTTGCTGTCTACCAACATACTGTGTGTTGCTGTCTACCAACATACTGTGTGTTGCTGTCTACCAACATACTGTGTGTTGCTGTCTACCAACATACTGTGTGTTGCTGTCTACCAACATACTGTGTGTTGCTGTCTACCAACATACTGTGTGTTGCTGTCTACCAACATACTGTGTGTTGCTGTCTACCAACATACTGTGTGTTGCTGTCTACCAACATACTGTGTGTTGCTGTCTACCAACATACTGTGTGTTGCTGTCTACCAACATACTGTGTGTTGCTGTCTACCAACATACTGTGTGTTGCTGTCTACCAACATACTGTGTGTTGCTGTCTACCAACATACTGTGTGTTGCTGTCTACCAACATACTGTGTGTTGCTGTCTACCAACATACTGTGTGTTGCTGTCTACCAACATACTGTGTGTTGTTGTCTACCAACATACTGTGTGTTGCTGTCTACCAACATACTGTGTGTTGCTGTCTACCAACATACTGTGTGTTGTTGTCTACCAACATACTGTGTGTTGTTGTCTACCAACATACTGTGTGTTGCTGTCTACCAACATACTGTGTGTTGTTGTCTACCAACATACTGTGTGTTGCTGTCTACCAACATACTGTGTGTTGTTGTCTATCAACATTGTCTCCCAACAGACTGTGTGTTGCTGTCTACCAACATACTGTGTGTTGCTGTCTACCAACATACTGTGTGTTGCTGTCTACCAACATACTGTGTGTTGCTGTCTACCAACATACTGTGTGTTGCTGTACCAACATACCAACATACTGTGTGTTGCTGTCTACCAACATACTGTGTGTTGCTGTCTACCAACATACTGTGTGTTGCTGTCTACCAACATACTGTGTGTTGCTGTCTACCAACATACTGTGTGTTGCTGTCTACCAACATACTGTGTGTTGCTGTCTACCAACATACTGTGTGTTGCTGTCTACCAACATACTGTGTGTTGCTGTCTACCAACATACCAACATACTGTGTGTTGCTGTCTACCAACATACTGTGTGTTGCTGTCTACCAACATACTGTGTGTTGCTGTCTACCAACATACTGTGTGTTGCTGTCTACCAACATACTGTGTGTTGCTGTCTACCAACATACTGTGTGTTGCTGTCTACCAACATACTGTGTGTTGTTGTCTACCAACATACTGTGTGTTGCTGTCTACCAACATACTGTGTGTTGCTGTCTACCAACATACTGTGTGTTGCTGTCTACCAACATACTGTGTGTTGCTGTCTACCAACATACTGTGTGTTGCTGTCTACCAACATACTGTGTGTTGCTGTCTACCAACATACTGTGTGTTGCTGTCTACCAACATACTGTGTGTTGCTGTCTACCAACATACTGTGTGTTGCTGTCTACCAACATACTGTGTGTTGCTGTCTACCAACATACTGTGTGTTGCTGTCTACCAACATACTGTGTGTTGCTGTCTACCAACATACTGTGTGTTGCTGTCTACCAACATACTGTGTGTTGCTGTCTACCAACATACTGTGTGTTGTTGTCTACCAACATACTGTGTGTTGTTGTCTACCAACATACTGTGTGTTGCTGTCTACCAACATACTGTGTGTTGCTGTCTACCAACATACTGTGTGTTGTTGTCTACCAACATACTGTGTGTTGTTGTCTACCAACATACTGTGTGTTGTTGTCTACCAACATACTGTGTGTTGCTGTCTACCAACATACTGTGTGTTGTTGTCTACCAACATACTGTGTGTTGTTGTCTACCAACATACTGTGTGTTGCTGTCTACCAACATACTGTGTGTTGTTGTCTACCAACATACTGTGTGTTGCTGTCTACCAACATACTGTGTGTTGTTGTCTACCAACATACTGTGTGTTGTCTACCAACATACTGTGTTTTGCTGTCTACCAACATACTGTGTGTTGCTGTCTACCAACATACTGTGTGTTGCTGTCTACCAACATACTGTGTGTTGCTGTCTACCAACATACTGTGTGTTGCTGTCTACCAACATACTGTGTATTGTTGTCTACCAACATACTGTGTGTTGTTGTCTACCAACATACTGGGGTATTGTTGTCTACCAACATACTGTGTGTTGCTGTCTACCAACATACTGTGTGTTGTTGTCTACCAACATACTGTGTGTTGTTGTCTACCAACATACTGTGTGTTGTTGTCTTACAACATACTGTGTGTTGTTGTCTACCAACATACTGTGTGTTGCTGTCTACCAACATACTGTGTGTTGCTGTCTACCAACATCTACCAACATACTGTGTGTTGCTGTCTACCAACATACTGTGTGTTGCTGTCTACCAACATACTGTGTGTTGCTGTCTACCAACATACTGTGTGTTGTTGTCTACCAACATACTGTGTGTTGCTGTCTACCAACATACTGTGTGTTGCTGTCTACCAACATACTGTGTGTTGCTGTCTACCAACATACTGTGTGTTGCTGTCTACCAACATACTGTGTGTTATGTAAAGTAAAAGGACACAAGTGCAACTAATGTGACATTTATTGTGGCAACGTTTCGCTCTCCAGGAGCTTTATCAAGCCATTACAAACAATACATGGACACAGAGGGTATATAAAGGCTCAGAGTGAGGTGAATACTAGTGAGGTACCATTTCGATGTTCACTAGTAGTAGTAGTAGTAGTAGTAGTAGTAGTGGTAGTGACAAAAGTAATACAATATGGTAGAGCAATTAATTCGTACATGAGTAAAAGGATATAAAAGCTATTACTTGGGTAACATAAAAATAGGTTGGACAAATATAGACTGGAATGAGGCAGCTTGTTTCAGTGTTCACTCTCTGTGCTTTGTGTAGTATAACAGGAGAGACTATGTGATGGCAGGGTTTACTGTTTTCAGGAGGATTCTTGCTAAGACTTCGGAGATGGTGAAGCTGCCGTTGTTTTGTTTAATTGTATTCGAAACAGCGATCAGTGCTGATTCGAGGCACTTGCGTCTGCGGAAATTAGTTTCTTTGATCACTAATTGGGCGTCTCTGAATTTCATGAGATGATTGGTGGAATTTCGGTGTTGTACACAGGCGTTGTTCAGGTTATCGTTCCTACATGCGTAAATGTGTTCATTGAGGCGGGTGTCGAGGTTTCTGGCTGTTTCACCTACGTAAATCTTGTCACAGCCTCCACAGGGTATAGTGTAAACTCCTGCATTGACTGGTTCGTGGTGCTTGGATTTTGTCCTGGTTATATCCTTTAATGAAGTGCTAGAAGCGATGGCGACTCTGGTGTTAGCTTGTGAAAGTACTTTTGAGACGTTCAGTGCAACCTGGCTGTTGGGAAGAATTATAACTTTGCTGGGAGTGGTGTTGATGCGTGGAGAATTTATGATCTGAAGAGCTCTTTTCTTGCAGTCTTTGATGAAAAAAGAAGGAAAATGTAACTCAGTGAATGTTTGGTGAATGTATGTACACTCCTCGTCAAGAAACTCAGGACTACAAATTCGGTATGCTCTTAGGAAAAACCCGATGATGATGCCTCTTTTGGTCTTGGTATCTTGACTGGAATAGAAGTGTGTGAGATCATTTTTATTGGTGGGTTTCCGATAAACTTGAAATCTTAGGTTGTTGTCTACTTTGTGAATGAGGACGTCGAGGAAAGGTAGCTTGTCATTGGACTCTTCTTCTAGTGTAAACTGGATCGCCGGTTCAACTGCGTTGAGCCTTGCCTGAAGATCCCGTACATCAAAACGTTTTGGAGTTATTACGAGGACATCGTCCACGTAACGTAACCAAGTGACGCTTGAAGGGATGATGTTGGCGAAGTGTTCGGACTCTAGGTGTTCCATGTATAAGTTGGCTAGGACGGCACTTATGGGGGACCCCATTCCCATGCCGTAGGTTTGTTTGTAGAGCTTGTTATTGAAAGAAAAACAGTTGAAATTAACACAGAGTTCAATTAAGTCAACAAAATCTCCGGGAGGTAGAGGAAGATTAAGGTCCTGATTGACTTTACGTCGTAGAACCTCGATGGCTTTTTTGGTAGGTACTTTTGTGAAGAGGGAAGTCACATCCAAACTGCTTAGTTTCTTGTTACGGATGGAGAGGTTACGGATGCGGTTGAGAAGGTCACCTGAGTGTTTAAGATGAGCGGGGCTGATGGTCCCCAGAAAACAGGAAAGATGTTTGGCAAGAACTCCGGCTAGTTTGTGTGGAGCACTGCCTATTCCTGACGTGATTGGTCTGAGAGGAATATTGTGTTTATGGGTCTTGGGTAAACCATACATGTGTGCTGGCTTAGGGTTGCTTGGTAACAAGAACAGAAGATTTTTCCCTTCTCTAGTGCGTTTAAGTATTTGTCTGGTTTTGTATAGAAAATCTTTGGTGAGCGTCTCTTTATGTTACCCAAGTAATAGCTTTCATATCCTTTTACTCTTGTACGAATTAATTGCTCTACCATATTGTATTACTTTTGTCACTACCACTACTACTACTACTACTACTACTACTACTACTACTACTACTACTACTACTACTACTACTACCACTAGTGAACATCGAAATGTTACCTCACTAGTATTGCACCTCACTCTGAGCCTATATATACCCTCTGTGTCCATG
>NW_027200086.1:0-24426 GCF_038502225.1 Cherax quadricarinatus
TGGAGGACAGGAGGGTCAGGGGAGACATGATAACTACATATAAAATACTGAACATTAAAATGGTATAAAATACCGACAGGTTGTTAGGTAAGACACATATGCAACAGTTAGATATCTTTATTATGAAACGTTTCGCCTACACAGTAGGCTTCTTCAGTCAAGTACAGAAAAGTTGATAGAAGCAGAAGATACTTGAAGACGATGTAATCAGTCCATCACCCTTAAAGTTTTGAGGTGGTCAGTCCCTCAGTCTGGAGAAGAGCATTGTTCCATAGTATGAAACAATATGGAGATGAAGTGACAGGATGGAGCTTTTTATAGCGCCAAGAGGTGAGACGTAGGCCACTAGGAGAGGTAAGAACTCAGATGTTGAGAGATCAGGTCCCTCTCATATAAAATACTGCGTGGAATAGACAAGGTGGACAAAGACAGGATGTTCCAGGGAGGGGACACAGAAACAAGAGGCCACAATTGGAAGTTGAAGACACAAATGAGTCAGAGAGATAGTAGGAAGTATTTCTTCAGTCATAGAGTTGTAAGGCAGTGGAATAGCCTAGAAAATGACGTAGTGGAGGCAGTAACCATACACAGTTTTAAGACGAGGTTTGATAAAGCTCATGGAGCGGGGAGAGAGAGGGCCTAGTAGCAACCGGTGAAGAGGCGGGGCCAGGAGCTAGGACTCGACCCCTGCAACCACAAATAGGTGAGCAGGTGAGTACACACACACACCTACACACCTACAACAGGCCTAGTGTCTAGTCGACATGTGCCTAGGACAAAATGGTAACTAACACCTTGGAGGCAGAGATGAGAAACCGCCATAGCAAAAGGGAGACCTTCTGCCTCTAAGGCAACGAATTTCCCGCATATTTAAGTAGATTTGGCAACGGCGAGAGTATGAACGGTGAGCCTCATGACAATTAAGGCAAGAGGGAGTTCGACTGCAAGACGTATTAGAATGGTCATCGGCACCACAGACTGGGCATTCGGCTATACATCTGCAATATTTTGCTGGGTGGCCAAATCGCCAGCAATTCCTACACTGTTGCGGTGTAGGGATCACCTTCCAAACTTGTAACCGATGTCCTTGATAATTGACTCAAATTTCAAACACATATACCTGGAGTTTACCTGGAGAGAGTTCCGGGGGTCAACGCCCCCGCGGCCCGGTCTGTGACCAGGCCTCCTGGTGGATCAGAGCCTGATCAACCAGGCTGTTGCTGCTGGCTGCACGCAAACCAACGTACGAGCCACAGCCCGGCTGATCAGGAACTGACTTTAGGTGCTTGTCCAGTGCCAGCTTGAAGACTGCCAGGGGTCTGTTGGTAATCCCCCTTATGTGTGCTGGGAGGCAGTTGAACAGTCTCGGGCCCCTGACACTTATTGTATGGTCTCTTAACGTGCTAGTGACACCCCTGCTTTTCATTGGGGGGATGGTGCATCGTCTGCCAAGTCTTTTGCTTTCGTAGTGAGTGATTTTCGTGTGCAAGTTCGGTACTAGTCCCTCTAGGATTTTCCAGGTGTATATAATCATGTATCTCTCCCTCCTGCGTTCCAGGGAATACAGGTTTAGGAACCTCAAGCGCTCCCAGTAATTGAGGTGTTTTATCTCCGTTATGCGCGCCGTGAAAGTTCTCTGTACATTTTCTAGGTCGGCAATTTCACCTGCCTTGAAAGGTGCTGTTAGTGTGCAGCAATATTCCAGCCTAGATAGCACAAGTGATATGAAGAGTGTCATCATGGGCTTGGCCTCCCTAGTTTTGAAGGTTCTCATTATCCATCCTGTCATTTTTCTAGCAGATGCGATTGATACAACGTTATGGTCCTTGAAGGTGAGATCCTCCGACATGATCACTCCCAGGTCTTTGACGTTGGTGTTTCGCTCTATTTTGTGGCCAGAATTTGTTTTGTACTCTGATGAAGATTTAATTTCCTCATGTTTACCATATCTGAGTAATTGAAATTTCTCATCGCTGAACTTCATATTGTTTTCTGCAGCCCACTGAAAGATTTGGTTGATGTCCGCCTGGAGCCTTGCAGTGTCTGCAATGGAAGACACTGTCATGCAGATTCGGGTGTCATCTGCAAAGGAAGACACGGTGCTGTGGCTGACATCCTTGTCTATGTCGGATATGAGGATGAGGAACAAGATGGGAGCGAGTACTGTGCCTTGTGGAACAGAGCTTTTCACCGTAGCTGCCTCGGACTTTACTCTGTTGACGATTACTCTCTGTGTTCTGTTAGTGAGGAAATTATAGATCCATCGACCGACTTTTCCTGTTATTCCTTTAGCACGCATTTTGTGCGCTATTACGCCATGGTCACACTTGTCGAAGGCTTTTGCAAAGTCTGTATATATTACATCTGCATTCTTTTTGTCTTCTAGTGCATTTAGGACCTTGTCGTAGTGATCCAATAGTTGAGACAGACAGGAGCGACCTGTTCTAAACCCATGTTGCCCTGGGTTGTGTAACTGATGGGTTTCTAGATGGGTGGTGATCTTGCTTCTTAGGACCCTTTCAAAGATTTTTATGATATGGGATGTTAGTGCTATTGGTCTGTAGTTCTTTGCTGTTGCTTTACTGCCCCCTTTGTGGAGTGGGGCTATGTCTGTTGTTTTTAGTAACTGTGGGACGACCCCCGTGTCCATGCTCCCTCTCCATAGGATGGAAAAGGCTCGTGATAGGGGCTTCTTGCAGTTCTTGATGAACACAGAGTTCCATGAGTCTGGCCCTGGGGCAGAGTGCATGGGCATGTCATTTATCGCCTGTTCGAAGTCATTTGGCGTCAGGATAACATCAGATAGGCTTGTGTTAACCAAATTCTGTGGCTCTCTCATAAAAAATTCATTTTGATCTTCGACTCTTAGTCTGGTTAGCGGCTTGCTAAAAACTGAGTCATATTGGGACTTGAGTAGCTCACTCATTTCCTTGCTGTCATCTGTGTAGGACCCATCTTGTTTAAGTAGGGGCCCAATACTGGACGTTGTTCTCGATTTTGATTTGGCATAGGAGAAGAAATACTTTGGGTTTCTTTCGATTTCATTTATGGCTTTTAGTTCTTCCCGCGATTCCTGACTCCTAAAGGATTCTTTTAGCTTAAGTTCGATGCTTGCTATTTCTCTGACCAGTGTCTCCCTACGCATTTCAGATATATTGACCTCTTTTAGCCGCTCTGTTATTCTTTTCCGTCGCCTGTAAAGGGAGCGCCTCTCTCTTTCTATTTTACATTTACTCCTCCTTTTTCTTAGAGGAATAAGCCTTGTGCATACATCGAGTGCCACCGAGTTAATCTGTTCTAGGCATAAGTTGGGGTCTGTGTTGCTTAGTATATCTTCCCAGCTTATATCGGTTAGGACTTGGTTTACTTGGTCCCACTTTATGTTTTTGTTATTGAAGTTGAATTTGGTGAATGCTCCCTCGTGACTAGTCTCATTATGTCGGTCTGGGGCTCCACGCATACATGTCTGAGCCTCAATTATGTTGTGATCTGAGTATATTGTTTTTGATATGGTGACATTTCTTATCAGATCATCATTGTTAGTGAAGATGAGGTCTAGTGTATTCTCCAGTCTAGTAGGCTCTATTATTTGCTGGTTTAAATTGAATTTTGTGCAGAGATTTAAAAGCTCGTGTGAGTGTGAGTTTTCATCAGAGCTGCTTCCTGGTGTTATTACTGCAACAATATTATTTGCTATATTCCTCCATTTTAGGTGCCTTAAGTTGAAATCCCCCAGGAGCAAGATGTTGGGTGCAGGAGCTGGAAGATTTTCCAGACAGTGGTCAATTTTTAACAGCTGTTCCTGGAATTGCTGGGATGTTGCATCCGGAGGCTTGTAGACTACCACAATGACTAGGTTTTGGTTCTCGACCTTTACTGCTAAAACTTCCACTACATCATTTGAGGCATTAAGCAGTTCTGTGCAAACAAGTGACTCTGCAATGTACAGGCCAACCGTCCCCTTTTGCCTGTTCACTCTGTCACATCTGTATAGGTTGTAACCTGGGATCCATATTTCGTTGTCCAAGTGATCCTTTGTGTGGGTCTCAGTGAAAGCCGCGAACATTGCCTTTGCCTCTGCAAGCAGTCCACGGATGAAAGGTATTTTGTTGTTTGTTGCTGGCTTTAGACCCTGTATATTTGCAAAGAAGAATGTTATCAGACTGGTGGTATTGTTGGTACTGGGGGGGGGGATTTTTTTTCCGGCATTAGTATCTGTATCTGTTGGTTTGGAGTGGAGGCCATCGACTGTGGTTCCACTCCAGGAATGACTGGATTTGGTGTACGATTTCTGCCATTTCCTGCCAGTTTTTTTTCCTTCCTGACACTAAAAAACCTCTCCCTCTTGAGTGGCTGTGGCTACCCAGGTTTTCCCATGGCCTGGATGTTTTGTATCTTTTTGTCCCCTTTAGATGGTATGCCTGGCAATTTAAGTTATAGCACAGTCTTTCCTGTACTGAAGAGGTACACAGTTCAGGGTGAAAAAGCTTACAGGAAGGGAGTTTGCATTTTCCTGTTGTCATATGGGCATGGCATTTTCTAGGGTGGTCATAGTTGCACGTCCCATCTGTTTTTCCAGATTTCCCATGCCAGCAGATACCAAGTGCATGGTATGTGCACAGGCTTGGTTTCCGTTTGCCTTGGGTTTCTGTGACTGTATTCCCTGTTGGTGCATGTTTCCCTGTCTTACCTCTATCCTCCCTAGCACCAACAATGGAGCTCCCACCATTTGTTTTTGGTAATATATCCTCACTATTGCTAGTGGAGTCCTCTTGTTTGTTATTTCCTGCGGTATTTCTAGTTTGCAATATTGGTTTTATCTTATCTTTGACTACACTTGTTTCCCTACTATGGCTCCTGTCCCCTATGAGGTCATTTATATGTATTCCTTCCTGCGTATAATTCCCGACTACCTGGACAAAATCTCCAGCTTCAACATTACTGTCTCCCAGGACAGCATCTCCAGCTTCACCATTACTGTCTCCCAGGACAGCACCTCCAGCTTCACCATTACTGTCTCCCAGGACAGCACCTCCCGCTTCACCATTACTGTCTCCCAGGACAGCACTATCAGCCCCACATTTACTGACTACCAGGACTTCATCTCCAGCCTTACAGTTTCTGACTACATGGCCAGTATCAAGGGCAGTACCATTCAGCCCAGACTTTTTATGTTCCCATCTGTTGTAGAAAGCTTCCAGGTTGTCTATGAAAGCAGCTTTGATGTTGTCCTCTTTTAATACCCTTGTGATTTTAGTCCACAGATTTATCTCATTTGGGCATACCCAAAAACACTTCCCTATTTTAACACTGCTTGTAGCTAGTTCTTGGATATCTGCACAAGGGGCGTGACACCAATTTCCACAAAAATGACAATTTACCCATGTGGAAGCCCGTTTGTTTGACTGACCACAGACTACACACAACAAATTTCCCAAAAAATTTCCAAGACCGTAGGCATACTATCGAGGATACGGTAATATGTTCCACAGTCATCCCTCCTGGCCCTATATCACTCACTTATTTACCCCTATCTCACCTATGGAATTTGTGCATGGGGCTCAACAACAATAAACCATCTCAGACCATTAATTACCCAACAAAAGGCTGCAGTCAGAATAACAAATTCCCACTACAGGCAGCACATTCCACCAATATTCAAAACTCTAAACCTGCTCACCATACAAAACATCCATACTTATTATTGTATTATTCATAGAACACTTAACTCTGATATAAACCCTCCCCTCAAACGTCTCCTGACCAACCTCTACAGAACACATGACCATAACACAAGGCACAGATCACTCTTTGATGTTCGTCGTGTCCATCTCACGCAATGCAAAAACTCAATGCACATAAAAGGCCCTAAAATCTGGAATTCACTACCTGTGAATATAAAAGAAACACTGTCTTTTTATAAATTCAAGTCTCTTCTCAAAAATCACTTACTCACCCACAACTAAATAAATACTGAATAATTGTATCTCATAAATGTTTCTCATTATTGTATGTCATAAATGCCTAACCTGTGACCCAATCAAACTTTGTTTTTTTTAATACATTACCTAACAGAAAACTTCATTCTGCTGAATGCTCAGCAACACAGTAAATGACTGTATGACCTGTCGTTGTAATACTCATTTGTGCTAAATTGTTTTCTGTTTACAATAATGTTTTTACCACTGAATATATCATTGCTTAGTTAATCTTAAGTTAATTTTAAGCCTGTCCATAATGCTCTGCATACAAGGGGCTTTGTCATGTTACACTGTAATAACTGTATTTCTTTGTACTTCACTGTATCATGTTCAAATTAATAAATAAATAAATAAAAATTATACCATAATAGAATTAGGTGGTGGGAGGCGTCATAATAGTGAGTCGTCACCGGCCTTTATAAACCACAACAACAACAACAACAATAACAACAACAACAACGTCTGAGGTGGAGATTTATTCGACATTTTTGTAAATTATCTTCAGTTTATATATTGTTTGAGTGTGTATCACCTGGAGACTGATGTATGAGGTAAGTAGGAAGACAGAGATAATAATATATATCAAGATAATATGATAATGGCGGCGGAAATAAGGAAAGTAATAGTTGCTCTCAACTTTACCAACACAATACCTTATTTAGTTCTAAATCTCGTAAATAATATTTAACTTTATATAGTAAATTATGCTGAACTTAAACCAGGAATAAACCAGTAAGTTAAAACAAGTAGATCCTTGTGTTATCTAGTTTTTACTTAGGCCTATAAAGATCCTACATTATTCTCTTAGTAATAAAAATTTTATTTTCATGACATAGACAGATAACTTATTTTAAAACAAATATTTATGTTGATAATTTATATGATTGTAATACCATGACTCGTTACTAAGACTTAAAACTTGAAAATAATATCTAGGTCAGATTTATATTGTTTGACTTTGACACAATAAATATAATAATCTAAACTGGGCTCTGAGTTATATTAATAACTATAAATAAGTCACTTTGACTTTTTTTTTGGTTATCCTGGGTAATTTACACATATATTACTATGTATGATAATTTGTGTCACTGTATTTATGTATACCTGTACCTAAAACTTAGTAAGAATATAGTGATAATAATACACAAGTGAATGTTAATTATGACTGGAAAACAGATTACTGTACATATTATAGACATTAATAATCATTAATAATGACTGCGGCAATTACATGAGGTCTTGGAAGTGTTTTAAAATTATTTTTGAAGCTTTTGATTGATGGGAATTTTTTTTTTTTATCTTCAGGCAGTAATTTATGTATCTTAAAGACTTTTATTTGTATGGAGTTTATAAACAGGTTAAGTCAGACATCTTATATATCCAGTGGCGGCTCGTAACGCCAGTAATACTTATACTGTCATACTGCAGCTTTATGACCCTTGTGGTTTTGTGCTTCTTTTTAATTATAATAATATTGTACTGCATCAAACTTCTATTTTTAGTCATTTATCTCATTTCAACAAAAAATTAAAAAATTCACTTATAAATACACTGAAAAGAACATACAACAGATTTTACCTGTAATATATTTATCAGTTGCAAATTATTTTAGCATAAGGTTGATGAAGTCATGCATCTGGCAGTGAGCATCTGGGGGGACTGCAGCTCTGCAGCTCCTATGGATAAGCTGCCATTGTATATCTCATAGATATTTACTCCATCTCTAGTTAACAACTACTATCAGCAAAACTTGTGTGTTAGTTTACATTTTACAATACTTACAGCCTATGTATACCATAGAAGAAGTGTTTCTTGTGTATACCTGGAGAGAGTTTTGGGGGTCAATGCCCCCACAGCTTGGTCTGAGACCAGGCCTTGTGGTGGATCAGGGTCTGATCAACTAGGCTGTTACTCTTGGCCTCAGTAACAGCTTGGTTGATCACTGTTGCTACTGGCTGCAGTATCAGCCTGGTTGATCACTGTTACTGCTGGCCGCAGTAACAGTGTAGTTTGTTATTTTTGGAAATATTAGAGAAAGTAGTTCATTTATTCAAATTAAGCAATGATTGACCAAGACATGCTGCATACTAGTGGCTTTCTCTTGTGCCTAACAATGTTTTATTGCATGTTTACCTGGAGTTTACCTGGAGAGAGTTCCGGGGGTCAACGCCCCCGCGGCCCGGTCTGTGACCAGGCCTCCTGGTGGATCAGAGCCTGATCAACCAGGCTGTTTCTGCTGGCTGCACGCAAACCAACGTGCGAGCCACAGCCCGGCTGGTCAGGAACCGGCTTTAGGTGCTTGTCCAGTGCCTGCTTGAAGACTGCCAGGGGTCTGTTGGTAATCCCCCTTATGTATGCTGGGAGGCAGTTGAACAGTCTCGGGCCCCTGACACTTATTGTATGGTCTCTTAACGTGCTAGTGACACCCCTGCTTTTCATTGGGGGGATGTTGCATCGTCTGCAAAGTCTTTTGCTTTTGTAGTGAGTGATTTTCTTGTGCAAGTTCGGTACTAGTCCCTCTAGGATTTTCCAGGTGTATAGTATAATCATGTATCTCTCCCACCTGCATTCCAGGGAATACAGGTTTAGGAACCTCAAACGCTCCCAGTAATTGAGGTTTTTTATCTCCGTTATGCGCGCCGTGAAGGTTCTCTGTACATTTTCTAGGTCAGCAATTTCAACTGCCTTGAAAGGTGCTGTTAGTGTGCAGCAATATTCCAGCCTAGATAGAACAAGTGACCTGAAGAGTGTCATCATAGGCTTGGCCTCCCTAGTTTTGAAGGTTCTCATTATCCATCCTGTCATTTTTCTAGCAGATACGATTGATACAATGTTATGGTCCTTGAAGGTGAGATCCTCCGACATGATCACTCCCAGGTCTTTGACGTTGGTGTTTCGCTCTATTTTGTGGCCAGAATTTGTTTTGTACTCTGATGAAGATTTAATTTCCTCGTGTTTACCATGTCTGAGTAATTGAAATTTCTCATCGTTGAACTTCATATTGTTTTCTGCATTTTTTTTTTTTTTGATACTACATTTTTTATACTGCATAAATTGAAATAAAAATTTCAATTTTAAAACTACACAACGTCTAAGCATCTCTGACGGTACTCGGGAGTTTGTTCCACTCATCCACAACTCTATTACCAAATCAGTGCTTTTCTATATCCTTCCTGAATCTCAACTTTTCCAACTTGAAGCCAATGCTGCGAGTCCTGTCTTGGCTGGATATTTTCAGCACGCTATTTACATCCCCTTTATTTATTCCTGTTTTCCATTTATACACCTTGATCATATCCCCCCTAATTCTACGCCTTTCTATAGAGTGCAGATTCAGGACCCTCAGTCTGTAGAACTATGGGATAGATCATCATCATTTTTGTTATTAAAGATCTCAGCTTTTATTTGGTTTGTATTCATCCTGTTGCAATCCAAAAGGGTTATTGAAAAACCACATAATTATATCAGTTTCTCTTTCCCTCCTTCTCTCTTTCCATCTCCATTTCTGCCTCCATTCTTCCCTCTTCATTGGCTTTGCTGAAGTACAATACACCTAAACAAATAATGTTAAAATTGATTGTGACAGAAATTTGAATTAAATATTCATCTGTTGTCTGGTGTTGTAGAGAACCCAGCACTCTCTCTGACTCCACCAGAAGTAGAAAACTTGATGCTTCGATGTACAAAATTAATAAATTAATGATGATTTGATTGATCCGTAATCAGGCCCATCTTCATACATCACATCTGTAGTTGGGTAAAATTTGCATTCCAGCATCTGTTCTGCCCATGGTTGCCACACCTGTGACATTTAAATAGATCGTACATTAAACCTTATAATAGGGCTTTTTTTTGTGAATATGATAATCTAATAAATCATCATAAAATGTGATTGTCTTTGCAACTACAGTTTAGCAATAGGTTAAAAATATTAAATTGCAGCTATGCTAATCTGTGGTTCTTTTGTTTTGCAGGTCATCCTTTTACCAGAAGAATTGCAGATATCAGCAGTGATATAAAAGTTGATACAAGTGGCAGAAGTAGTGGAGATATATAGTTCCAGCAGTGTGGAGGATATAATACATTGTCAGAATTACTACTTGCTGAGTGTCAGTATGTTGAAGCTCAGGTGTCACATGCACATCCTCAACACCATGTGCTTCTTCCTTCACTTCTCACCTTGAAATATTCTTATGTAACATTATCACTCATCGTAGTAGTAAATGAATTTTCATCTGGTCAAGGTATACTAATAGTGTACTAGTAACCTCTCACATGTACTACCAGTTGTTACATCTGGACATAGTACACCAAAATGTACTAGTAAACTACTAGCTGTTACATTCGGACATAATTTGCTAGTGGTGTACAAGTAACCTCTCTCATGTACTATCAACTGTTTGATCTAGACATGGTTTACTAGCAGTGTACCACTAACCTCACTTGTACTACCAGTATGTAGTACACCAACACTGTACTAGTAACCTCTCACATGTACTACTAGCTGTTATAAATTAAAGTATATTATAGAAAGTGATTTATTGAAACTTAAAACCGATTTCTATGTTTACCAATAGTTTCATTAACTTTTGCCACCACATTATCATCTACCTTTGTTTTACCTTCAGTCTGTTCATTGTTATTGTCAAGTTAAAGATGTAGGAGCTGAGCTAGGCTTATTATCTATTTCTCATACATGTTTTATTATTGCCAATGGTTGTATCACTTTTATGTTCTTTCAGGACTTCTACTTGTTGAAAGTGTGTGAAACTCTTCCTTATCAGTTCTCCTTTATCTTTGTATTAAGACTAATACTTTTATTACTGGCAGTTATTTGCAGCTGCATTTCAGACTTTTACCTACTTGTTCAAGTTTGTGTAAGTACATATACCATAACACACCTCTTCTGTATATTACAATTGTTGTTAAATGATTTTTCAGCATTTGTTTCCTATTTTTATGTTGGTTATTATAAGGGTGTTTAGAGTCGTATAAAAATTTTGTTTTATCGTTTATTTGAACTTCCATTGACAGTCTTTACCTACCCGGTGATGACTCTCTTTGTCTGCTTCTAATATTTATACACGAGAAACACATTCATTGTGTGGCTTGTTGTCACTTTCACTTTTCACTTTCATCATCAATGAAAATGTTTAATTTTTAATTTCTTCTTGCCATTTGTTTATATATATTAGAAACATTATGGTTAACATTAACATAAAACAAATTTGAGAGAAAGTTTCTCTTTGTAACACCGTTCATGTTTAATCCACCTTTTTGTAATATTTGTTTCTAGGAAGTTCACAGGAATGTTTATCAGCAAGACAGACCTGTAGCTTAGTGAATCCTCAATTTATCCTTTATTATAATTACCAGTATATGTTATTTTTCCTTTGTTAACCAGTTTATTCTTGAATTAGACTCAAAGAATTTTCCAAAGAGGATAATTTTGGCTTCACATTGTTTTAAGACCCATGATGCCATCTTGTCTGGTACAGTAAATGTTTTCATGTAAGCTTCTTAACTTAGTACTAAATATTTAATTTTCTCCAAGCTCTTAACAGAGCAAAAAATTATACCAATAAAAGGTAGCCTGTTTGTCTTTCTTCAGGTATTCCATTTCAGTTTATTGTTTGGGGTTTAACTTGAGCTTCCACATTGCCCTCTTATGTAAATACACATTACACTTTGACATATATTATTCCTTTTTATTTCATCCTTAAGTTTCTCATTTTACAAATTTAAAAAGAATTTGCTTTCATCTCTCACATGTAATATTTTTTTCCTGATATATACTTCACACATGTAGAATCAAATGAAACCTATAGGATAAACAGTTTTTTATGAAAATATATATATTATAAATAATCATGAGCAGTGAAATAGAAAATAAACTACATCAATGTTCAGTGTGTCAAAAAGTATTTAAAAAGAAATCATGTCTGACAAGTCATACTAAACTAGTTCATTCATTAGAGAAACCATATAAGTGTTCAGAATGTCTAAAGGCATTTTCAAGGAAAGCAAATTTACAAATACACCAGAAACTACATACAGGAGAGAGACCACATCAGTGTTCAGTGTGTTTAAAGGCTTTCGCACAAAAATCAAATCTAGAGGATCATCAGAAACTTCATACAGGAGAGAGACCACATCAATGTTCAGTGTGCCTAAATTCCTTTAAAAGAAAATCACATCTATTAGATCACCTGAGAGTTCATACAAAAGAAAGACCATATCAGTGTTCAGAGTGTTTAAAGACCTTTTCACATAAATTAACTTTAAATAAACATTTAAGTGTTCATTCAGGAGAGAAACCACATCAGTGTTCAGAGTGTCTAAAGACTTTTGCACAAAAATCAACTCTTATAGGTCATATGAGAGTTCATTTAGTGAAACAACCATATCAGTGTCCACAATGTAAAAATGCCTTTTCAAGAAAGTCAGCTTTAGATAAGCACATGAAAGTTCATACTAGAGAGAAACCACATCGGTGTTCAAAGTGTCCAAGGGCCTTTCCATATAAATCAAGTCTAATTTATCACCTGATGTCGCATGCAAGAAAAAAAATAAACCCCATCAATGGTCCTTGAGTTAGGAAGTTGTCTTTTTAATCAAGTCTAACAAGAAGCATTAAAGGTCATACAGGCTGGAAGCTATATTCATGTTTTAACCCTTTGAGAGCCCAAGCCGTAGTTCTACGTCATGAAATTGTCTCACTCAGATAAACTGTAAGTGGTAAATTTTGGCCTAGATATGAGAGGATGCATCTATGTGGTAAGTGTGCACCATATAAAATAAATCCTGCAGCACGCAGTCCATAATGAAAAAATGTGACCTTTTTTGGATTATGTTTTTTATGATTGTTTTAGCAGTTTCTTGGCCTTGGTGTTTTAATCCCAAAACACAGTTGCGTTTTTTCTCATTATGCACTGTGTTCTGCAGGATTTGTATTATATGGTGCACACTTACCACACAGATGCATTCTCTCATCTAGGCCCAGATTTACCACTCACCGCTTATCTGAGTTAGCTGAGTTCATGACACAGAACTACAGCTTGGACCCTCAAAGGGTTAAATCTCAAAAAGTTTTTATTTTTAAATCAGTTTTAAACATAATAATATACAGGAGGGGACCTGCATATGTAGCATCTTCTTTACAGTGTTCCAGATTTTTAGCGTTTTTCAATTGAGCCATTGTTCATTATGTTTCCGCTTTTCTGCCATTTTCACACAACACTTGCATAAGGGAATGGCAACTGGCACCACATTTAAAGGTAAATATTGTATGTACACGGTGTATTTATTTTACTTTTGTATCTGTATTGAGAACTGAATATATGGTTGATTAAACACATTATCAGGCATTGTAGATGCATTCGATATCTAAAAAAAATGCTCTTTTCTACCCACTGGTGATTTTCGCTTATCGTGGGATGGGAACATAAGTCATAGAAACGGGGCCCTCCTGTACAGGCATACCTCATTAATATGGCACTTCCTTTAGAATGCTTTGCTAATTCTGGAAATTTATTCTTAACAAAAAATTTAACAGCTAGATTCGCTGTAAATAATTTGGTAACGCAGTCGTGGGAATCCTTACCGCATCCTTACAGCTTACAATAACACTAGGTAGGTTCAGAGAATAATGTGCAGATTAATAACAAAAAAGGCACAATACCGTGACCAGAATGATACACAAATAACCCGCATATAGAAGAGAGGAGCTTGCGACGACCTTTTGGTTCGACTTGGACCATTTACAAAGTCACACTCTGTGACTTTGTAAATGGTCCAAGTTGGACCGAAACAATGTCATAAGCACCTCTCTTCAATGTGTGGGTTGTTTGTGTAATGTGCAGACTGACAGATTTACCATCTTAATGATGATTTAGGTTTCACTTGTTAGTAAATAATATATAGAATTAATAATGTAGCCTTAGACATTAATATTAGGTAAGAAGATTAGGTATACAGCCTCTCCTGACTTAGCAGTGCACTTGTTTACCGATGACTTGGACTTATGACTTGCTCTTTGACCAGTATGCATACCTAAATAATGTATGTTAGAGCTGATTTCCTATATTCTATTTATTACAATATACAGTGGAACCTCTACTTGCGAGTTTAATCCGTTCCATGACCTTGCTCGCAACTGGATTTATGTTTTAAATAAGTGACCCACTGATCAGAGCTGTCAGATCGACTGGTCCGAACCCTTGACTGGTCCGAACCCTTGACTGGTCCGAACCCTTGACTGGTTTCAAATGGTTTCGTTGGACAATAAAGCAGACTGTAAACGGATGGGGTTGTAGGCGCCCTTATCAAACACAAACAATTATAAATCAGGAACGTACACGGTAAGCTGTCCAATATACAAGTACAGTTAGAAATAGAAATACAAATAGCTGGAGCTTCACTTTAAGGAGGTTATTAATAGAGTATTCAAGAGGTTGCTAGTAGAATTGCAGTAAATCAACCATTCAAATCATTATGAAGCTGTGTGTAGTCTGCAGTCAATCAAACAAACGGGCATCCACATGGATAAATTGTCATTTTTGTGGAAATTGGTGTCACGCCCCTTGTGCAGATATCCAAGAACTAGCTACAAGCAGTATTAAAACAGGGAAGTGTTTTTGGGTATGCCCAAATGAGATAAATCTGTGGACTAAAATCACAAGGGTATTAAAAGAGGACAACATCAAAGCTGCTTTCATAGAAAACCTGGAAGCTTTCTACAACAGATGGGAACATAAAAAGTCTGGGCTGAATGGTACTGCCCTTGATACTGGCCATGTAGTCAGAAACTGTAAGGCTGGAGGTGATGTCCTGGTAGTCATTAAATGTTGGGCTGATAGTGCTGTCCTGGGAGACAGTAATGGTGAAGCTGGAGGTGCTGCCTGGGAGACAGTAATGGTGAAGCTGGAGGTGCTGTCCTGGGAGACTGTAATGGTGAAGCTGGAGATGCTGTCCTGGGAGACAGTAATGGTGAAGCTGGAGATTTTGTCCAGGTAGTCGGGAATTATACGCAGGAAGGAATACATATAAATGACCTCATAGGGGACAGGAGCCGTAGTGGGGAAACAAGTGTAGTCAAAGATAAGATAAAACCAATATTGCAAACTAGAAATACCGCAGGAAATAGCAAACAAGAGGACTCCACTAGCAATAGTGAGGATATATTACCAAAAACAACTGGTGGGAGCTCCATTGTTGGTGCTAGGGAGGATAGGAGTAAGACAGGGAAACATGCACCAACAGGGAATACAGTCACAGAAACCCAAGGCAAACGGAAACCAAGCCTGTGCACATACTATGCACTTGGTATCTGCAGGCATGGGAAATCTGGAAAAACAGATGGGACGTGCAACTATGACCACCCTAGAAAATGCCATGCCCATATGACAACAGGAAAATGCAAACTCCCTTCCTGTAAGCTTTTTCACCCTGAAATGTGTACCTCTTCAGTACAGGAAAGACTGTGCTATAACTTAAATTGCCAGGCACACCATCTAAAGGGGACAAAAAGATACAAAACATCCAGGCCATGGGAAAACCTGGGTAGCCACAGCCACTCAAGAGGGAGAGGTTTTTTAGTGCCAGGAAGGAAAAAAAACTGGCAGGAAATGGCAGAAATCGTACACCAAATCCAGTCATTCCTGGAGTGGAACCACAGTCGATGGCCTCCACTCCAAACCAACAGATACAGATACTAATGCCGGAAAAAAAATCCCCCCCCCCCAGTACCAACAATACCACCAGTCCGATGACATTCTTCTTTGCAAATATACAGGGTCTAAAGCCAGCAACAAACAACAAAATACCTTTCATCCGTGGACTGCTTGCAGAGGCAAAGGCAATGTTCGCGGCTTTCACTGAGACCCACATAAAGGATCACTTGGACAACGAAATATGGATCCCAGGTTACAACCTATACAGATGTGACAGAGTGAACAGGCAAAAGGGATGGGGGGGGGGGGGGGTTGGCCTGTACATTGCAGAGTCACTTGTTTGCACAGAACTGCTTAATGCCTCAAATGATGTAGTGGAAGTTTTAGCAGTAAAGGTCGAGAACCAAAACCTAGTCATTGTGGTAGTCTACAAGCCTCCGGATGCAACATCCCAGCAATTCCAGGAACAGCTGTTAAAAATTGACCACTGTCTGGAAAATCTTCCAGCTCCTGCACCCAACATCTTGCTCCTGGGGGATTTCAACTTAAGGCACCTAAAATGGAGGAATATAGCAAATAATATTGTTGCAGTAATAACACCAGGAGGCAGCTCTGATGAAAACTCACACTCACACGAGCTTTTAAATCTCTGCACAAAATTCAATTTAAACCAGCAAATAATAGAGCCTACTAGACTGGAGAATACACTAGACCTCATCTTCACTAACAATGATGATCTGATAAGAAATGTCACCATATCAAAAACAATATACTCAGATCACAACATAATTGAGGTTCAGACATGTATGCGTGGAGCCCCAGACCGACATAATGAGATTAGTCACGAGGGAGCATTCACCAAATTCAACTTCAATAACAAAAACATAAAGTGGGACCAAGTAAACCAAGTCCTAACCGATATAAGCTGGGAAGATATACTAAGCAACACAGACCCCAACTTATGCCTAGAACAGATTAACTCGGTGGCACTCGATGTATGCACAAGGCTTATTCCTCTAAGAAAAAGGAGGAGTAGATGTAAAATAGAAAGAGACAGGCGCTCCCTTTACAGGCGACGGAAAAGAATAACAGAGCGGCTAAAAGAGGTCAATATATCTGAAATGCGTAGGGAGACACTGGTCAGAGAAATAGCAAGCATCGAACTTAAGCTAAAGGAATCTTATAGGAGTCAGGAATCGCGGGAAGAACTAAAAGCCATAAATGAAATCGAAAGAAACCCAAAGTATTTCTTCTCCTATGCCAAATCAAAGTCGAGAACAACGTCCAGTATTGGGCCCCTACTTAAACAAGATGGGTCCTACACAGATGACAGCAAGGAAATGAGTGAGCTACTCAAGTCCCAATATGACTCAGTTTTTAGCAAGCTGCTAACCAGACTGAGAGTCGAAGATCAAAATGAATTTTTTATGAGAGAGCCACAAAATTATTAGATTTTTAGATTTTGCCACCGAAGTGGCTAGTTTATTGTGCACCCCATATCCATCCTGTGGACGGTAGCGCGAGAGCATATGGATACACAAAAGGCCTAGGAACTAGGCCCCAAAGGGTTAACAGGAATACATATGGATTTATATCTACATATCTATAGTTCACTTATCTGTTACAAGCAAATTTAGGAAATTTGCTTAGTATATCTGGTATCTTATTTTCATTAATAAGATATCTTGACATGTCACATAGGTTATTATACTGTCTGTCTCTGTATTCCTCAATAAGTGGACAATTAAGCACATAGTGTTCAAGAGAGTGACCATATGCCTGATCACATAATTTACATTTAGTTTGATCATCATCTGTGTGTCTCCCAAACTGCCAGAAGTACTTGTAACCAAGCCTAAGCCTGGCCACTACAACATCAGTCAGTCTGTTCACATTGCAAGTTGCTCCATAAACATACTTATCTACGTTCATGTTATCATAGTGGGTTATAGATCTACTCAGGCTTCTAACTGCATTCCTATAACAATCATTTTCATTATTTACTTCTCTCCTAATATTATTCCTAATGCTAGACACAGTTATACCAAAGTTATATTCTACATTCTCCTTCTGGATACTCTTCTTGGCTAACATATCAACTTTATCATGAAGGAGTAATCCAATGTGTGATGGGATCCATAGCAATTGTACATTAATTCCTTTGTCCCTAATTTTTGAGTATCTATACCTGGCTTCCCCAATGAGCATGTTGTTGGAGTCATTATATGAGCCAAGAGCCTTCAATGATGACATAGAATCAGTAATGATGATAGAGTCAAGCTCAGTGTCATAGGTTAGCTTTAGCGCCATTAGGATTGCAAACAATTCAGTTTGCAGTGTAGACGCCCAGTTGTTAATTCTTATGCCTAACTCAACAAATTTATTATCGTTCTTAACTAGGGAGGTGGCAACAAGAGCAGATGCAGCCCTGCCAGAAGACTCCTGTTTAGATCCATCAGTGTATATAACTTGTGATAACTTATTACTACCAGCTAGGTGAGAAATTTCTTCTTGAGCAGTTGCTCTAACAAGAGATTTAAGGAAGGGATTACTAGCAATGAGCTTCTTGGGAGGGACTTGTAGGTATGTGATATTAAATGAACACATCTTCCATGGAGGGGTGAAATGCTCTTGTTGCCTACAGTGATACAGTTCATGCAGGTTATAAAACTTAATGCAATTGCACGTTTTCACAATCCATTTAGATCTGTGTGTATTTACCTCTAGACACTTGGTAAGATTCACTGTGACAGTGTCTGGTTCGTTTCTCAACATTCTAATACCGAGTACAGTGTTAATTTCAACAATCCTATCACTGATACTAGAAATACCAAGCTCCTTCCTCATGTTAAGAACTTTTGTAGATCTGGGACAGCCAAGAATAATCCTGAGAGCTTCATTTTGCATTAACTCCAAGGGTCGGAGAGAACTTTCTCTAGCTAATATCAACATGGGAGCAGCATAATCAATTAAGGACCTAACATAGGCTATGTACATCATTCTCACGATTCTCACATTAGCACCATAGTTGGGATTGTAGCCAGCAACAGCTTTGAGAGCATTTAGCCTAGCTTTACATTTCTTGTTTAGTTGTGGTATAGTGGATTTGTTAAAGGGTACATCTACACCAAGATATCTGTAAGTTTTAACGTAGCTAATGATTTCACCCTGCAAATAGATGGGTGGGGGATGTCGTTTGCTTGTTAATATCTTTGTTTTAGAGGAAGATATTATGAGGCCTAGTCGATTACAAATTGCTTGAACTTCATTAAGAATGGTATTCATCTTCTTATGCCCTGTTGTATGGATCATGATATCATCAGCATAGCTTATAGCTATATGTTTAGGTGAGGCAGGTAGAGCATTTAGGAGAGCATTAATCAGAATATTAAATAGCATGGGACTAAGAACTCCTCCCTGCGGTGTACCTAAAGACATTTCTTTAGAATCACTTCTGAAGCCTTGGTAAAGGACAGAGGATACTCTATTTGACAGGTATCCTATTATCCAGCAGAGTAAGCTACCACCAATATTCATTTTGGCTAGTTCATGTAGTATAACGGTTCTGTTCGCAATATCAAATGCAGATTTTAGATCAAGAAAAGTGGTAAAACTAGTAGAGGTGTGTGCAGTGAGAAAGGTGGAAATACAGTTCTGCACACTTTTACCTTTCATGAACCCATAGAGGTAGGGGGAAAGTTGATGTCTGATTCTGTAGTACAGTCTGTTAAGCATCATTCTTTCAAAAGTTTTACAAAGACAACTAGTTAAGGAGATCGGCCTAAATGTATCAGGCTGTTGGGGCTTAGGGATAGGCACAATGAGACTATTGGTCCAGGAAGTAGGAAGAACGCCCTCAATGTAACTGAGATTATACAGTGCCAACAAAGGGTTATCAGGCACGTGCCTTAGAGTTCTGAGAATATCATAGGTTATACCATCCTCTCCAGGAGCAGTTGATCGACCTTTGGTTAATGCATTATCTAATTCATACTCGGTAAAGAGGCAATCACTCTCATCAATATTTTGGCTCATAAAATTAATCAGTTTCAACATTTCTTCAGAAGTACTCTCTAAATTTTTTCTAATATGAGATGGAAGGCTTTCATGCCTGGATGTTTTGGACCAGTCATTTATGAGGTCATTTGCTTTTTCAAGAGGAAAGGGATGAGCAACATTGCCAGTCTTTTTCCTGGTTATTTTATTTATACCTTTCCAAGCCAAACTCAAAGGGGTGGACCTATTTAATCCACTAACAAACTGTTCCCATTCCTGTTGCCTAAGTTCTTCCTTTCTATTCCTTGCATTTGTTAGTGCAGCTTGGAACGTTCTGAGCAGGTCTGGGGTTCTACATTCACGGTATGCTTTACCAATCCTCCTAGCTGCATGTGTTAGATTGCGCAGCTGTGGATCATTATAGTATTTACATTGGTTTTTATTGTTATTTATAGTGGAGGGTCTTTGTTTCCTATTCCTGCCCACTTGATCTGTGAGAACACTCTCAATAGTGGTAATTAAATCATCATTAAATTTTTGTGTGCCAATGGGCTCGTAATTCTTATACCATTGATCCAAGTGGTTAATAAAGTTGTCTCTGTGTTCTGGTTTGAGAATAAGTTTCCTCCTTCTGTATTTAGCTCCTTGATTGCTGGAGATGTGATCAAGATTGACAGTTGTTAGTCTTGGGAAGTGATCAGATAGAAGATCATCAACTATGACAGAGTCATGCATCGTATATGATGTATTAAATCCAAGACACAGATCTAGTATGCCACCATATATGTGAGTAGGCTCAGTAGTGCCCACAATTCGAACATTATCATGCTCATTTAGCAATCTCACTAGTTTAGTTCCATTGGTGTTTGTTATAGACCCACCAATATTCTTATGTCTGGCATTAAAATCTCCAAGAATGATGGTAGGTTCACTATTGATGCGATCTGGTAAAGCATCAGGTCGAAGCTGGTTCGCTGGGGCATAGAGATTAAAAATGTTTATGGAAAAATCGCCTGCATATACTTTGACACCATGATACTGCATGTTAACTCGACTCTGCAAGGAAAGGAGTGAATGTGGCAAGCTCTTTCTGACATACATCACACAACAGTTGGTTGACCTTAGGTTATAAGCTGCATATCCAGGCCTCTTCAAGGGGGGCTCCTTGGCGTGGTGAAGAGGCTCTTGGTCTGAGGAATTAGCCCTGTCGGTCTTCTTCCTCAGACCGAACCTAATTACCCCCCAATCTCCCCTCCCCTATCCCATCCTCCCCATCCTCCCCTTTTTCCTTTCCTCCTCCTCCTCCCCACCCCTCCCTTTTGCCCTTCCTCTTTTTGGCCTTTGGGATTTCTCCCACAGGCGCGCTAGTTCCTAGGTAGGGGAAAGGACACCGGGGTCCATCCCATTCCGTTGAGGTTTCTTGGCGGTGGCGTAGTTTGCCGTGGAATCTGGATTGCCTAGGGATGTCCCGATCCCTCTCCGGTATCCCGGAGTAGCTTTGGGTGTCTTTTGGGCGACGGGTGTATCTCTGGAAGCCACCTTTCGGATTCCGGGGGTGGTGGCTGAAGGAGGTATGCTTTGTGGCGGATATCCGGCCGCCCTCTCTTTTGTCCACCGAGGTAGCTCGGCAGATGTGAGGTTGCTATCCCAGATTGCTGGTTTACTGGCATGAAGGGTAGGGTATGGCACGGGTTCCATGCTGCATCTGCGCTACTAGCGGTGTCGAGTCCTCTTGGGCGCGGAGGGAGATTTCTGGCCCTTTCATTCCTCCTAGGAACTATCCCTCCCCGGTCCCCCCTTTTTTTATTCTTTTTTTTATTTTTATTTTCTTTTCTTCTTTCTTTTTTTTTCTTAAAAACAAAAAGAAAGAAGTAACCTAACCATGGCAGCCCTAGTCCATGAACCTACTACCCCCGGGCCCCTTCTTGATACCGCACCCCGTTCTGACCCCGCCTCGTCTTTGGACCACTCTTCAGACACTCCTCATGCCTCTGTACCTCTTGCCGGTGCTGTTTCCTCACCCGCTTCAGGTACTGAGGCCTCGACTGACTCCTTTGATTTATCAGACCTTCGCTCTCTTCTGACTATGCTTCCGGCCTCTCCCTCTACGGTGCGGCAATTTTCAAATCGCCGACCCGTTCCACGTCGGACCAACTCTGGTCCCACGCCTAAACGCCAACGACAATTACCTGCTGATGATACTTCTCCACCCACCTTCTCGTTCTTCTCAGAAACGATCGACACGTCCTTCACTACCTTTCCACGCTCAGTTTCAGACTGAACAATGGACTAAATTCTTCACTTTACGACCTGACTTCCTCTACTGCCTATCTTTCTGACCATAGTATTGGCAAGGCACTCCTACGCCATGTTGGTAAAGATATTTCTTTTCATACTCTTAAGAGCGGTACGCGCATCATCACCGTACAGAATGCTACCCAGGCTCATGAGCTTTCTCGTCTTTCCCATATCGATACTGTTCCTGTCACCCTTGAAAAACATCATTCCCTCAATTCTTGTAGTGGTACCGTTATTCTGCCCCATACCATAGTTCAACAAAATTTCCAGACATGTGGCAATGACATTCTTGAACAGCTGGAACTCCAAGATCTCCCAATCCTCAAGGTAGACACTTACGTTCTTCCTGCCCACGGGCGGAGACGATACCCTAGCAATGTGGCTCGTTTAACTTTTGACAGCCGAGAACTCCCATCCTCAGTTTATATAGCAGGACATCGGTTACAAGTTCGAAAGGTGATCCCTACACCGCAACAGTGTAGAAATTGCTGGCGATTTGGCCATCCAGCGAAATATTGCAGATCTATCGCCGAATGCCCAGTCTGTGGTGCCGATGACCATTCTAATACGTCTTGCAATCGATCTCCCTCTTGCCTTAACTGTCATGAGGCTCACCCTTCGTACTCTCGCCGTTGTCAGGTCTATTTAAACGAGCGGGAAATCCGTTACCTCAAAGAGACAGAAGGTCTCCCTTATGCCATGGCAGTTTCTCATCTCCGCCTCCAAGGGAGACTCCCACGTGTTTCTTATTCCCGTGTTTCAAAACGTCCCCCCACTTCTGGTATCCCATCTTCTACACCCACCTCTGTGGTTACCTCTCCCATAATCACTCCTGTATCTAATCCTTTTGCTGTCCTCGGCTCAGACGTCCCTACTTCAACGCCTCAGTCTAATCTCGCTTCTTCGAGTTCTCTCTTACAAGCCTCAGTATCGACGAGACCTCGTACGACACCTCTTCCCAATCGTCCCTCTACTTCTCAAAAGTCAAAAAAAGGTCCTTTAACACCTCCTACCCATCTTCCACCTCCTCATTTTACCCTCCCTGTCTCTGTCCCTAGTTCTTCCCCTCTCACTGGCTCAGTTACAAGTGCAGAGGTTCACCCTCCTCCTCGTAATGTACCTTCCTCCCCTGTTCCCTCCCAAGTTTCTTCCTCTTCTGCCACCTCCCAGGTTCCTGTCTCTTCTGTCCCCTGCCACGCTTCTCCAGTTCCCTCCACCCTTTCGCCCCCCCCTACCTTGGTACAGTCCAATACAGTTCCAATCTTTACTCATCCTCCCCCTACCATTCCCAATATTGTCTCCCATACGACATCTCTGAATTCCGAAACACTTGAAGCAATCTCTGAATATATTGCAGAGACCAAACCATCAATGGACACTGATCCACCTTCCGCTCTTTCTCTCTCCTCTGCTCCATCTGCGCAACTCCTTTCTTCACAGCGCACCGTTCCTTCGCTGCTTGAACATTTTCCACTGCCTCCGCATGTGGACTTTTCTAACCCCTCTAGTCCGTAGGAACCCTTACCTGCGGATTTCAAGTATCTTTATCATTGCCAATCATGGCCTTTTTACAGTGGAATATACGCGGCCTCAGGGGTAATCGGGGTGAGCTTCAGATGTTACTCTCCCAGTTTGCCCCTGTTGGTGTTTGCTTACAGGAACCAAAATTACACTCTGCTGTTATTTCTCACATCTCAGGCTATAATTTATTGTATTCTTCAGATCCTTTTCCTGATGGGACCTTTAATGAAAGTGCCCTTCTTCTACGCACTGATATTCCGTACCATCAGCTATTTGTTCATACTTCGCTGCATTACACAGCAGCCCGTATCCACTTACATAGGTGGTATACGCTCTGTTCTTTATATCTCTCTCCTTCTCGGGCATTATCTATTCCGGATTTTGCCTTTCTTGTTTCGTCATTACCGCCACCGATTCTGTTACTTGGTGATTTTAATGCCCACCATTTCCTCTGGGGGGGGTCTCACTGTGATTCCCGTGGAATTCAGTTAGAGGCTTTTCTTGCCACCCACCCCCTCCATGTTTTAAATACAGGTACTCACACCCATTTTGATCCTCGGACTCATACTCTCTCTTGCATCGATCTCTCAGTCTGCTCTTCCTCCACTGCATTAGACTTCACTTGGTCTGTTCTCCCGGACTTACATGACAGCGATCATTTCCCAATCATTCTTACTTCCCCTTCATATTCGCCACCTCTTCGCACCCCACGCTGGCAATTTGATCGAGCAAATTGGAACCTTTACTCACACCTAACTGTTTTTAGAGAGGTTCCTTCTTCGTCCTCCATCGATGAGCTTTTACACTTCTTCTCGTCCTCCGTTTTCACCGCAGCTTCTCATTCTATACCCCAAACTTCGGGCAGGCATTCTCAGAAATGCGTGCCTTGGTGGTCTCCTGCGTGTGCTCGTGCAGTACGTTTGAAACGCGCTGCATGGGGCAGGTACCGGTACAAT
>NW_027200087.1:0-24424 GCF_038502225.1 Cherax quadricarinatus
TCACCTCTCCCTCATGTTCTTGACTCACCTCTCCATCATGATGTTAACAACTAAGAGACTCACCTCTCCAACATCTTGGTGACTCACCTCTTCATCATCATAGTGACTCCTCTCTAAATCATGATGTTAACGACTATGTGACTCACCTCTCCATCTTAGTGACTCAACTATCCATCATGATGTTAACAACTATGTGACTCACCTCTCCACCATCTTCGTGACGTACATCTCCGTCATGATGTTATCAACTATGTGACTCACCTCTCCATCATGATGTTAACAACTACGTGACTCACCTCTCCATCGTCTTGGTGACTCACCTGTATATCATCTTTTTGTTAACAACTATGCAACTCTCCTCTCCATTATCTTTGTGACTCACCTCTCCATCATGATGTTAAACTCTATGTGACTCACCTCTCCATCATCTTGGTGACTGACCTCTAAATCATCACGGAGTTAACAACTATATGACTCACCTCTCAATCATCTTGGTGTTTACAACAATGTGGCTCACCTCTCCATCATCTTGGGGACTCACCTCTCCATCATTTTGGTGACTTTCCTATCCAGCATCTTGGTGTTAATAACTATGTGACTCACCTCTAAATCCTCTTGGTGTTAATTAACAACTATGTTACTCACCTCTCAATCATCTTGGTGCTAACAACTGTGTGACTCAACTTTGTATCATCTTGGTGTTAACGACTGTGTGACTCACTTCTCCATCATCTTGGTGCTAACAACTATGTAACTCACCTCTCCATCATCTTGGTGTTAACAACGTGTGACTCACCTCTTTATCATCTTGGTGTTAACAACTGTGTGACTCACCTCTCCGTCATCTTGGTGTTAATAACTGTGTGACTCATCTCTCCATCGTCTTTGTGTTAACAACTATGTGACTCACCTCTCCATCATCTTGGTGTTAACCGCTATGTGACTCACCTCTTCATCATCATGGTGTTAACAACTGTGTGACTCACCTCTCCATCATCTTGCATACTCACCTCTCCATCATTTTGGTGACTCACCTCTCCATTATCTTTGTGTTAACAGCTTTGTGACTCACCTTTCCATCATCTTAGTGTTAACAACTATGTGACTCACCTCTCCAACAAGTTGGTGACTCACTTCTCCATCATAATGCTAACATCTATGTGACTCACCTCTCCAACACCTTGGTGACTCACCTCTCCATCATAATGTTAACAACAATGTGACTCACCTCTCCAACATCATAATGGCTCACCTCTCCATCATCTTGGTGACTCTCCTCTCCAACATCTTAGTGACTCACCTCTCCGTCATCTTTGTAACTCACCTCTCCATCATGATGTTAACAACTATGTGACTCACCTGTCCAACATCTTGGTGGCTCACCTCTCCATCATCTTGGTGACTCACCTCTCCATCATGATGTTAACAACTATGTGACTCACCTCTCCAACATCTTGGTGACTCACCTCTCCATCATCTTGGTGACTCACCTCTCCATCATGATGTTAACAACTATGTGACTCATTTCTCCATCATCTTGGTGACTCTCCTCTCCCTCATCTTCGTGACTTACCTCTCCATCATGATGTTAACAACTATGAGACTCACCTCTCCAACATCTTGGTGACTCACCTCTACATCATTTTAGTGACTTATCTCTCCATCATGATGTTAACGACTGTGTGACTCACCTCTCCATCTTAGTGACTCACCTCTCCATCATGATGTTAACAACTATGTGACTCACCTTTCAACCATCTTGGTGACTTACCTCTCCATCATGAAGTTAACGACTATGTGACTCACCTCTCCATCATCTTAGTGACTCACCTCTCCACCATGATGTAAACAACTATGTGACTCACGTCTCCATAATCTTGGTGACTCAATTCTCCATCATGATGTTAACAACTATGTGACTCACCTCTCCATCATCTTGGTGACTCACCTGTCCATCATCTTGGTGTTAACAACTATGTGACTCACCTCTCCATCATCTTGGTGACTCACCTCTCCATCCTGATGTTAAACGCTATGTGACTCTCCTCTCCATCATCTTGGTGACTCACCTCTCCATCATCATGGAGTTAACAACTATAAGACTCACCTCTCAACCATCATGGTGTTTACAACTATGTGACTCACCTCTCCATCATATTGGTGACTCACCTCTCCATCATTTTGGTGACTCACCTATCCATCATCATGGTGTTAACAACTATGTGACTCACCTCTCCATCATCTTGGTGACTCACCTCTCCATCATCTTTGTGTTAACATCTATGTGACTCACCTCTCCATCATCTTGGTGACTCGCCTCTCCATCATCTTGGTGTTAACTATGTGACTCACCTCTCCATCATCTTGGTGTTAACAAATATGTGACTCACCTCTCCATCATCTTGGTGACTCACCTCTCCATCATCATGGAGTTAACAACTATATGACTCACCTCTCAACCATCTAGGTGTTTACATCTATCAGAATGCAGATGTAATATTCACAGACTTTGCAAAAGCATTTGACAAATGCGATCATGGCGTAATAGCCCATGAAATACGTGAGAATAACTAGTGATGTCAACAGAGTGGTCAACAGAGTTATATCGGAGGCTGCCATAGTGAAGAGCTCTGTTCCACAAGGCACAGTACTCGCCCCCATCTTATTCCTTATCCTCATATCAGACATAACACAGCACCGTATCATCCTTTGCGGATGATACTAGGATCTGCATGAGGCTGTCATCTGCTGAGGACGCGGTTAACCTCCAAGAAGATATAAACAAAGTTTTCCAGTGGGCAACGGTAAACAATATGATGTTCAATGAGGACAAATTCCAACTACTCCGTTATGGAAAACTGGAGGAGATAATAACTAGAACAGAGTATACTACTGACTCCGGCCATACAATAGAGCGGAAAAATAATGTAAGGGACCTGGGAGTAGTAATGTCTGAGGATCTCACTTTCAAGGATCACAACAGTGCCACGATCGCACGTGCAAAGAAAATGATAGGATGGATAATGAGAACTTTCAAAACGAGAGATGCCAAGCCCATGATGATCCTTTTCAAATCACTTGTTCTCTCTAGGCTGGAATACTGCTGTACATTAACATCTCCATTCAAAGCAGGTGAAATCGCAGATCTAGAGAGTGTACAGAGATCCTTTACTGCACGTATAAGTTCTGTCAAGCACCTTAACTACTGGGAACGCTTGGAAGCACTTGACTTGTACTCGTTGGAACGCAGGAGGGAGAGATATATCATAATCTACACTTGGAAAATCTTGGAAGGAATGGTCCCAAATCTGCACACAGAAATCACTCCCTACGAAAGTAAAAGACTGGGCAGGCGATGCAAAATGCCCCCAATAAAAAGTAGGGGCGCCATTGGTACACTAAGGGAAAACACCATAAGTGTCCGGGGCCCAAAACTGTTCAACAGCCTCCCATCAAGCATTAGGGGAATTGCCAATAAACCCCTGGCTGCCTTCAAGAGAGAGCTGGACAGATACCTAAAGTCAGTGCCGGATCAGCCGGGCTGTGGCTCGTACGTTGGACTGCGTGCGGCCAGCAGTAACAGCCTAGTTGATCAGGCCCTGATCCATCGGGAGGCCTGGTCATGGACCGGGCCGCGGGGGCGTTGATCCCCGGAATAACCTCCAGGTAACCTCCAACCTCTCCAACATCTTGGTGACTCACCTCTCCATCATCTTCTTGACTCACTTCTCCATCATGATGTTAACAACTATGCGACTCTCTTCTCCTTCATCTTGGTGACTCACCTCTCCATCATCATGTTAACAACTATGAGACTCACCTCTCCAACACCTTGGCGACTCACCTCTCCATCATGATGTTAACAACAATGTGACTCACCTCTCCAACATCATAATGACTCACCTCTCCATCATCTTGGTGACTTTCCTCTCCAACATCTTGGTGACTCACCTCTCCAACATCTTGGTGACTCACCTCTCCATCATGATGTTAACAAATATGTGACTCAAGTGTCCAACATCTTGGTGGCTCACCTCTCCATCATCTTGGTGACTCACCTCTCCATCATGATGTTAACAACTATGTGACTCACCTCTCCAACTTCTTGGTGACTCACCTCACTATCATCTTGGTGACTCACCTATCCATCATAATGTTAACAACTATGCGTCTCTCTTCTCCGTCATCTTGGTGACTCACCTCTCCATCATCATGTTAACAACTATGAGACTCACCTCTCCAACACCTTGGCGACTCACCTCTCCATCATGATGTTAACAACAATGTGACTCACCTCTCCAACATCATAATGACTCACCTCTCCATCATCTTGGTGACTTTCCTCTCCAACATCTTGGTGACTCACCTCTCCAACATCTTGGTGACTCACCTCTCCATCATGATGTTAACAACTATGTGTCTCAAGTGTCCAACATCTTGGTGGCTCACCTCTCCATCATCTTGGTGACTCACCTCTCCATCATGATGTTAACAACTATGTGACTCACCTCTCCAACTTCTTGGTGACTCACCTCACTATCATCTTGGTGACTCACCTATCCATCATAATGTAAACAACTGTGTGACTCACCTCTAAATCATCTTGGTGACTCACCTCTCCCTCATCTTCTTGACTCACCTCTCCATCATGATGTTAACAACTAAGAGACTCACCTCTCCAACATCTTGGTGACTCACCTCTTCATCATCATAGTGACTCCTCTCTAAATCATGATGTTAACGACTATGTGACTCACCTCTCCATCTTAGTGACTCACCTATCCATCATGATGTTAACAACTATGTGACTCACCTCTCCACCATCTTCGTGACTTACCTCTCCATCATGATGTTATCAACTATGTGACTCACCTCTCCATCATGATGTTAACAACTACGTGACTCACCTCTCCATCGTCTTGGTGACTCACCTGTATATCATCTTTGTGTTAACAACTATGCGACTCACCTCTCCATCAAGATGTTAACAACCACGTGACTCACCTCTCCATCATCTTGGTGACTCACCTGTATATCATCTTGGTGTTAACAACTATGCGACTCACCTCTCCATCATCTTTGTGACTCACCTCTCCATCATGATGTTAAACTCTATGTGACTCACCTCTCCATCATCTTGGTGACTGACCTCTAAATCATCACAGAGTTAACAACTATATGACTCACCTCTCAATCATCTTGGTGTTTACAACAATGTGGCTCACCTCTCCATCATCTTGGGGACTCACTTCTCCATCATTTTGGTGACTCTCCTATCCATCATCTTGGTGTTAATAACTATGTGACTCACCTCTAAATCCTCTTGGTGTTAATTAACAACTATGTTACTCACCTCTCTATCATCTTGGTGCTAACAACTGTGTGACTCAACTTTGTATCATCTTGGTGTTAACGACTGTGTGACTCACTTCTCCATCATCTTGGTGCTAACAACTATGTAACTCACCTCTCCATCATCTTGGTGTTAACAACGTGTGACTCACCTCTTTATCATCTTGGTGTTAACAACTGTGTGACTCACCTCTCCGTCATCTTGGTGTTAATAACTGTGTGACTCATCTCTCCATCGTCTTTGTGTTAACAACTATGTGACTCACCTCTCCATCATCTTGGTGTTAACCGCTATGTGACTCACCTCTCCATCATCATGGTGTTAACAACTGTGTGACTCACCTCTCCATCATCTTGCATACTCACCTCTCCATCATTTTGGTGACTCACCTCTCCATTATCTTTGTGTTAACAGCTTTGTGACTCACCTTTCCATCATCTTGGTGTTAACAACTATGTGACTCACCTCTCCAACAAGTTGGTGACTCACCTCTCCATCATAATGCTAACATCTATGTGACTCACCTCTCCAACACCTTGGTGACTCACCTCTCCATCATAATGTTAACAACAATGTGACTCACCTCTCCAACATCATAATGGCTCACCTCTCCATCATCTTGGTGACTCTCCTCTCCAACATCTTAGTGACTCACCTCTCCGTCATCTTTGTAACTCACCTCTCCATCATGATGTTAACAACTATGTGACTCACCTGTCCAACATCTTGGTGGCTCACCTCTCCATCATCTTGGTGACTCACCTCTCCATCATGATGTTAACAACTATGTGACTCATTTCTCCATCATCTTGGTGACTCTCTTCTCCCTCATCTTCGTGACTTACCTCTCCATCATGATGTTAACAACTATGAGACTCACCTCTCCAACATCTTGGTGACTCACCTCTACATCATTTTAGTGACTCACCTCTCCATCATGATGTTAACAACTATGTGACTCACCTTTCAACCATCTTGGTGACTTACCTCTCCATCATGAAGTTAACGACTATGTGACTCACCTCTCCATCATCTTAGTGACTCACCTCTCCACCATGATGTAAACAACTATGTGACTCACCTCTCCATAATCTTGGTGACTCAATTCTCCATCATGATGTTAACAACTATGTGACTCACCTCTCCATCATCTTGGTGATTCACCTGTCCATCATCTTGGTGTTAACAACTATGTGACTCACCTCTCCATCATCTTGGTGACTCACCTTTCCATCCTGATGTTAAACGCTATGTGACTCACCTCTCCATCATCTTGGTGACTCACCTCTCCATCATCATGGAGTTAACAACTATAAGACTCACCTCTCAACCATCTTGGTGTTTACAACTATGTGACTCACCTCTCCATCATATTGGTGACTCACCTCTCCATCATTTTGGTGACTCACCTATCCATCATCATGGTGTTAACAACTATGTGACTCACCTCTCCATCATCTTGGTGACTCACCTCTCCATCATCTTTGTGTTAACATCTATGTGACTCACCTCTCCATCATCTTGGTGACTCGCCTCTCCATCATCTTGGTGTTAACTATGTGACTCACCTCTCCATCATCTTGGTGTTAACAAATATGTGACTCACCTCTCCATCATCTTGGTGACTCACCTCTCCATCATCATGGAGTTAACAACTATATGACTCACCTCTCAACCATCTTGGTGTTTACAACTATGTGACTCACCTCTCCATCATCTTGGTGACTCACCTCTCCATCATTTTGGTGACTCACCTCTCCATCATCTTGGTGATAATAAATATCCCGCTCCATAAAGGTGGCAGCAAAGCATTAGCTAAGAACTATAGACCAATAGCTCTGACGTCCCACATCATAAAAATCTTTGAAAGAGTGCTAAGAAGCAGGATTGCAAATCACCTGGATTCCCAAAATCTGCACAATCCAGGGCAACATGGGTTCAGGGCAGGTCGCTCCTGCCTCTCACAACTACTGGATCACTATGACATGGCCTTGGATGCACTGGAAGAAAATCAGAATGCAGATGTAATATACACAGACTTTGCAAAAGCATTTGACAAATGCGATCATGGCGTAATAGCCCATAAAATACGTGCTAAAGGAATAACTGGGAAAGTGGGGAGATGGATCTTCAACTTCCTAACAAATCGAACACAAAGAGTAGTGGTCAACAGAGTTAAATCGGAGGCTGCCATAGTGAAGAGCTCTGTTCCACAAGGCACAGTACTCGCCCCCATCTTATTCCTTATCCTCATATCAGACATAAACAGAGATATACACCACAGCACCGTATCATCCTTTGCGGATGATACTAGGATCTGCATGAGGCTGTCATCTGCTGAGGACGCGGTTAACCTCCAAGAAGATATAAACAAAGTTTTCCAGTGGGCAACGGTAAACAATATGATGTTCAATGAGGACAAATTCCAACTACTCCGTTATGGAAAACTGGAGGAGATAATAACTAGAACAGAGTATACTACTGACTCCGGCCATACAATAGAGCGGAAAAATAATGTAAGGGACCTGGGAGTAGTAATGTCTGAGGATCTCACTTTCAAGGATCACAACAGTGCCACGATCGCACGTGCAAAGAAAATGATAGGATGGATAATGAGAACTTTCAAAACGAGAGATGCCAAGCCCATGATGATCCTTTTCAAATCACTTGTTCTCTCTAGGCTGGAATACTGCTGTACATTAACATCTCCATACAAAGCAGGTGAAATCGCAGATCTAGAGAGTGTACAGAGATCCTTTACTGCACGTATAAGTTCTGTCAAGCACCTTAACTACTGGGAACGCTTGGAAGCACTTGACTTGTACTCGTTGGAACGCAGGAGGGAGAGATATATCATAATCTACACTTGGAAAATCTTGGAAGGAATGGTCCCAAATCTGCACACAGAAATCACTCCCTACGAAAGTAAAAGACTGGGCAGGCGATGCAAAATGCCGCCAATAAAAAGTAGGGGCGCCATTGGTACACTAAGAGAAAACACCATAAGTGTCCGGGGCCCAAAACTGTTCAACAGCCTCCCATCAAGCATTAGGGGAATTGCCAATAAACCCCTGGCTGCCTTCAAGAGAGAGCTGGACAGATACCTAAAGTCAGTGCCGGATCAGCCGGGCTGTGGCTCGTACGTCGGACTGCGTGCGGCCAGCAGTAACAGCCTAGTTGATCAGGCCCTGATCCATCGGGAGGCCTGGTCATGGACCGGGCCGCGGGGGCGTTGATCCCCGGAATAACCTCCAGGTAACCTCCAGGTGATGTTAACAACTATGTGACTCACCTCTCCATCATCTTGGTGACTCACCTCTCCATCATCATGTTAACAACTATGGTGACTCACCTCTCCATCATCTTGGTGACTCACCTCTCCATCATGATGTTAACAACTATGTGACTCACCTCTCCATAATCTTGGTGACTCAAATCTCCATCATCATTATAACAACTATGTGACTCACCTCTCCATCTTCTTGTTAACAACTATGTGACTCACCTCTCCATCATCTTGGTGACTCAACTCTCCATCATGATGTTAACAACTATGTGACTCACCTCTCTCCAACATCTTGTGACTCACCTCTCCATGATCTTGGTGACTCGCCCCTCCATCATGATGTTAACAACTATGTGACTCACCTCTCCATCATCTTAGAGACTCACTTCTGCATCATCTTGGTGACTCACCTCTCCATCATGATGTTAACAACTATGTGACTCACTTCTCCATCATCTTGGTGACTCACCTCTCCATCATGATGTTAACAACTATGTGACTCACTCTCTCCATCATCTTGGTGACTCACCTCCATTGATGTTAACAACTATGTGACTCACCTCTCCATCAACTTGGTGATTCACCTCTTCATCATAAAGTTAACGACAATGTGACTCTCCTCTCAAACATCTTGGTGTCTCACCTCTCCATCATGATGTTAACAACTATGTGACTGACCTCTCCAACATCTTGGTGACTCACCTCTCCATCATGGTGACTCACCTCTCTATCATGATGTTAACAACTATGTGACTCACCTCTCCAACATCTTGGTGACTCACCTCTCCATCATCTTGGTGACTCACCTCTCCATCATGATGTTAACAACTATGTGACTCACCTCTCCAACTTCTTGGTGACTCACCTCACTATCATCTTGGTGACTCACCTATCCATCATAATGTTAACAACTATGTGACTCACCTCTCCATCATCTTGGTGACTCACCTCTCCTTCATCTTCGTGACTCACCTCTCCATCATGATGTTAACAACTAAGAGACTCACCTCTCCAACATCTTGGTGACTCACCTCTTCATCATCATAGTGACTCATCTCTAAATCATGATGTTAACGACTATGTGACTCACCTCTCCATCTTAGTGACTCACCTATCCATCATGATGTTAACAACTATGTGACTCACCTCTCCACCATCTTCGTGACTTACCTCTCCATCATGATGTTATCAACTATGTGACTCACCTCTCCATCATGATGTTAACAACTACGTGACTCACCTCTCCATCGTCTTGGTGACTCACCTGTATATCATCTTTGTGTTAACAACTATGCGACTCTCCTCTCCATCATCTTGGTGACTCACCTCTCCATCATGATGTTAACAACCACGTGACTCACCTCTCCATCATCTTGGTGACTCACCTGTATATCATCTTGGTGTTAACAACTATGCGACTCACCTCTCCATCATCTTTGTGACTCACCTCTCCATCATGATGTTAAACTCTATGTGACTCACCTCTCCATCATCTTGGTGACTGACCTCTAAATCATCACGGAGTTAACAACTATATGACTCACCTCTCAATCATCTTGGTGTTTACAAAAATGTGGCTCACCTCTCCATCATCTTGGGGACTCACCTCTCCATCATTTTGGTGACTCACCTATCCATCATCTTGGTGTTAATAACTATGTGACTCACCTCTAAATCCTCTTGGTGTTAATTAACAACTATGTTACTCACCTCTCTATCATCTTGGTGCTAACAACTGTGTGACTCACCTCTTCATCATCTTGGTGTTAACAACTGTGTGACTCACTTCTCCATCATCTTGGTGCTAACAACTATGTAACTCACCTCTCAATCATCTTGGTGTTAACAACATGTGACTCACCTCTTCATCATCTTGGTGTTAACAACTGTGTGACTCACCTCTCCATCATCTTGGTGTTAATAACTGTGTGACTCACCTCTCCATCGTCTTGGTGTTAACAACTATGTGACTCACCTCTCCATCATCTTGGTGTTAACAACTATGTGACTCACCTCTCCATCATCATGGTGTTAACAACTGTGTGACTCACCTCTCCATCATCTTGCATACTCACCTCTCCATCATTTTTGTGACTCACCTCTCCATCATCTTTTTTGTTAAGAACTATGTGACTCACCTCTCCATCATCTTGGTGTTAACAACTATGTGACTCACCTCTCCAACAAGTTGGTGACTCACCTCTCCATCATAATGTTAACAACTATGTGACTCACCTCTCCAACACCTTGGTGACGCACCTCTATATCATAATGTTAACAACAATGTGACTCACCTCTCCAACATCATAATGGCTCACCTCTCCATCATCTTGGTGACTCTCCTCTCCAACATCTTGGTGACTCACCTCTCCGTCATCTTTGTAACTCACCTCTCCATCATGATAACAACTATGTGACTCACCTGTCCAACATCTTGGTGGCTCACCTCTCCATCATCGTGGTGACTCACCTCTCCATCATGATGTTAACAACTATGTGACTCACCTCTCCAACATCTTGGTGACTCACCTCTCCATCATCATGGTGACTCACCTCTCCATCATGATGTTAACAACTATGTGACTCACCTCTCCAACATCTTGGTGACTCACCTCTCCATCATCATGGTGACTCACCTCTCCATCATTTTGTTAACAACTATGAGACTCACCTCTCCAACATCTTGGTGACTCACCTCTACATCATTTTAGTAACTTATCTCTCCATTATGATGTTAACGACTATGTGACTCACCTGTCCATCTTAGTGACTCACCTCTCCATCATAATGTTAACAACTATGTGACTCACCTCTCATCCATCTTGGTGACTTACCTCTCCATATTGATGTTAACAACTATATGACTCACCTCTCCATCATCTTAGTGACTCACCTCTCCATCACGATGTAAACAACTATGTGACTCACCTCTCCATCATCTTGTTGGCTCAGCTCTCCATCATGATGTTAACAACCATGTGACTCACCTCTACATCATCTTGGTGACTCACCTCTCCATCATCTTTGTGTTAACTCTGCGACTCACCTCTCCATCATCTTGGTGACTCACCTCTCCATCATGATGTTCAACTCTATGTGACTCACCTGTCCATCATCTTGGTGACTCATCTCTATATCATCTTGGTTTTAACAACTATGTGACTCTCCTCTCCATCATCTTGGTGTTTACAACTTGTGACTCACCTCTCCATCATCATTTTGTGTGACATCTTGGTGACTCACCTCTCCACCATCTTGGTTACTCACCTCTCCATCCTGATGTTAAGCGCTATGTGACTCACCTCTCCATCATATTGGTGACTCACCTCTCCATCATTTTGGTGACTCACCTATCCATCATCATGGTGTTAACAACTATGTGACTCACCTCTCCATCATCTTGGTGACTCACCTCTCCATCATCTTGGTGACTCACCTCTCCATCATCTGTTATCACCTCTCCTCATCTTGGTGACTCCTCTCCTCTCTATATGACTCATCATCTTGGTGTTAACAACTATGTGACTCACCTCTCCATCATCTTGGTGACTCACCTCTCATCATCTTCTATGACTCACCTCTCCAACATTTTGGTGACTCACCTCTCCATCATCTTGGTGACTCAATTCTCCATCATGACGTTAACAACTATGTGACTCGCATCTCTAACATTTTCTTGACTCACCTCTCCATCATCTTGGTGTTAATTATGTGACTCACCTCTCCATCATCTTGGTGTTAACAACTATGTGACTCACCTCTCCATCATCTTGGTGACTCACCTCTCCATAATCTTGGTGTTAACTGTGTGACTCACCTCCCCATCATCTTGGTGACACACCTCTCCATCTTCTTGGTGTTAACTATGTGACTCACCTCTCCATCATCTTGGTGTTAACAACTATGTGACTCACCTTTCCATCATCTTGGTGTTAACAACTATGTGACACACCTCTCCAATATCTTGGTGACTCACCTCTCAGTCATCTTGGTGACTCTCCTTTCCTTCATGATGTTAACAACTATGTGATTCACCTCTCCAACATCTTGGTGACTCACCTGTCTATCATCTTCGTGACTCACCTCTCCATCATGATGTTAACAACTATGCGACTCTCTTCTCCGTCATCTTGGTGACTCACCTCTCCATCATCTTCTTGACTCACTTCTGACATCACCTCTTAACATCTTGGTGACTCACCTCTCCATCATCTTCTTGACTCACTTCTCCATCATGATGTTAACAACTATGCGACTCACCTCTCCAACATCTTGGTGACTCACCTCTCCATCATGATGTTAACAGCAATGTGACTCACCTCTCCAATATCATAATGACTCACCTCTCCATAATCTTGGTGACTCTCCTCTCCAACATCTTGGTGACTCACCTCTCCATCATCTTGGTGACTCACCTCTCCATCATGAAGTTAACTATGTGACTCACCTATCCAACATCTTGGTGACTCACCTCTCCATCATCTTGGTGACTCACCTCTCCATCATGATGTTAACAACTATGTGACTCACCTGTCCATCATCTTGGTGTTATCCACTATGTGACTTACCTCTCGATCATCTTAGTGACTCACCTCTCCATCATGATGTTAACAACTATGTGACTCACCTCTCCATAATCTTGGTGACTCACCTCTCCCTCATCTTTGTGACTCACCTCTCCATCATGATGTTACCAACTATGAGAGTCACCTCTGCAACATCTTGGTGACTCATAGTGACTCATCTCTAAATCACGATGTTAACGATTATGTGACTCACCTCTCCATCTTAGTGACTCACCTCTCCATCATGATGTTAACAACTATGTGACTCACGTCTCCATAATCTTGGTGACTCAATTCTCCATCATGATGTTAACAACTATGTGACTCACCTCTCCATCATGATGTTAACAACTACGTGACTCACCTCTCCATCGTCTTGGTGACTCACCTGTATATCATCTTTGTGTTAACAACTATGTGACTCACCTCTCCATCTTGGTGACTCACCTCTCCATCATGATGTTAACAACTACGTGACTCACCTCTCCATCATCTTGGTGACTCACCTGTCCATCATCTTGGTGTTAACAACTATGCGACTCACCTCTCCATCATCTTGGTGACTCACCTCTCCATCATGATGTTAAACTCTATGTGACTCACCTCTCCATCATCTTGGTGACTGACCTCTAAATCATCATGGAGTTAACAACTATATGACTCACCTCTCAATCACCTTGGTGTTTACAACAATGTGGCTCACCTGTCCATCATCTTGGTGACTCACCTCTCCATCATCTTCTTGACTCACTTATCCATCATGATGTTAACAACTATGCAGCTCACCTCTCCATCATCTTGGTGTTAATTAACAACTTGTGACTCACCTCTCCATTATCTTTGTGTTAACAGCTTTGTGACTCACCTTTCCATCATCTTGGTGTTAACGACTGTGTGACTCACTTCTCCATCATCTTGGTGCTAACAACTATGTAACTCACCTTTCCATCATCTTGGTGTTAACAACATGTGACTCACCTCTTTATCATCTTGGTGTTAATAACTGTGTGACTCACCTCTCCATCGTCTTTGTGTTAACAACTATGTGACTCACCTCTCAATCATCTTGGTGTTAACCGCTATGTGACTCACCTAACCATCATCATCGTGTTAACAACTGTGTGATTCACCTCTCCATCATCTTGGTGACTCACCTCTCCATCATCTTGGTGACTCACCTCTCCATCATCTTTGTGTTAACATCTTTGTGACTCACCTTTCCATCATCTTGGTGTTAACAACTATGTGACTCACCTCTCCAACAAGTTGGTGACTCACCTCTCCATCATAATGTTAACAACTATGTGACTCACCTCTCCAACACCTTGGTGACTCACCTCTCCATCATAATGTTAACAACAATGTGACTCACCTCTCCAACATCATAATGGCTCACCTCTCCATCATCTTGGTGACTCTCCTCTCCAACATCTTGGTGACTCACCTCTCCGTCATCATGATGTCATCATGATGTTAACAACTATGTGACTCACCTGTCCAACATCTTGGTGGCTCACCTCTCCATCATCTTGGTGACTCACCTCTCCATCATGATGTTAACAACTATGTGACTCACCTCTCCAACATCTTGGTGACTCACCTCTCCATCATCTTGGTGACTCACCTCTCCATCATGATGTTAACAACTATGTGACTCATTTCTCCATCATCTTGGTGACTCACCTCTCCCTCATCTTCGTGACTCACCTCTCCATCATGATGTTAACAACTATGAGACTCACCTCTCCAACATCTTGGTGACTCACCTCTACATCATTTTAGTGACTTATCTCTCCATCATGATGTTAACGACTGTGTGACTCACCTCTCCATCTTAGTGACTCACCTCTCCATCATGATGTTAACAACTATGTGACTCACCTTTCAACCATCTTGGTGACTTACCTCACCATCATGATGTTAACAACTATGTGACTTACCTCTCCGTCATCTTAGTGACTCACCTCTCTAAACAACTATGTGACTCACCTCTCCATAATCTTGGTGACTCATTCTCCATCAGGATGTTAACAACTATGTGACTCACCTCTCCATCATCTTGGTGACTCAAATGTCCATCATATTTGTGTTAACAACTATGCGACTCACCTCTCCATCATCTTGGTGACTCACCTCTCCATCATGATGTTAAACTCTATGTGACTCACCTGTCCATCATCTTGGTGACTCACCTCTGTATCGTCTTGGCTTAAACAACTATGTGACTCTCCTCTCCATCATCTTAGTGACTCACCTCTCCATCATGTTGACTCACCTCTCCATCATATTGGTGACTCACCTCTCCATCATTTTGGTGACTCACCTATCCATCATCTTGGTTATAATAACTATGTGACTCACCTCTCCATCATCTTGGTGACTCACCTCTCCATCATCTTGGTGACTCACCTCTCCATCAAGATGTTAACAACCACGTGACTCACCTCTCCATCATCTTGGTGACTCACCTGTATATCATCTTGGTGTTAACAACTATGCGACTCACCTCTCCATCATCTTTGTGACTCACCTCTCCATCATCTTGGTGACTCACCTCTCCATCATGGTGTTAACACTATGTGACTCACCTCTCCATCATCTTGGTGACTCACCTCTCCATCATCATGACTCACCTCTCCATCATGATGTTAACAACTATGTGACTCACCTCTCATCTTGGTGACTCACCTCTCCATCATCTTGGTGTTAACAACTATGTGACTCACCTCTCCATCTTGGTGACTCACCTCTCCATCATGATGTTCTATGTGACTCACCTCTCCATCATCTTGGTGACTCACCTCTCCATCATTGTTAACAACTATGTGACTCACCTCTCCATCATGATGTTAACAACTATGTGACTCACCTCTCCATGATCTTGGTGTTAACAACTGTGTGACTCACCTCTCCATCATTTTGGTGTTAACAACTATGTGACTCACCTCTCTCATCTTGGTGACTCTTGATGTTAACAACTATGTGACTCACCTCTCCATCATCTTGGTGACTCACCTCTCCATCTTCTTGGTGTTAACAACTATGTGACTCACCTCTCCATCATCTTGGTGGTGTTAACAACTATGTGACACACCTCTCCATCATCTTTGTGTTAACAACTATGTGACTCTTCTCTCCAACATCTTGGTGACTTACCTTTCCATCATCTTGGTGACACACCTCTCTATCATCTTGATGTTAACAACTGTCTGACTCACCTCTCCCTCATCTTAGTGACTCACCAGTCCATCTTGTTGACTCACCTCTCCATCATGATGTTAACAACTATATGACTCACCTTTCCAACATCTTGGGGACTCACCTCTCCATCTTCTTGGTGACCTCTCATCATTGGTGACTTCTCCATCATGTTAACAACTATGTGACTCACCTCTCCATCAACTTCTTGACTCACCTCTCCATCATGATGTTAACAACTATGTGACTCACCTTTCCAACATATTGGTGACTCTCCTCTCTATCATGATGTTAACCACTATGTGACTCACCTCTCCAACATCTTGGTGGCTCACCTCTCCATCATCTTGGTGACTCACCTCTCCATCATCTTGGTGACTCACCTCTCCATCATCTTGGTGACTCACCTCTCCATCATGATGATAACAACTATGTGACTCACTTGTCCAACATCTTGGTGGCTCACCTATCCATCATCTTGGTGACTCATCTCTCCATCATGATTTTAACAACTATGTGACTCACCTCTCCAACATCTTGGTGACTCACCTCTCCATCATTTTGGTGACTCACCTCTCCATCATGATGTTAACACTCACTATCTTGTGACTCACCTCTCCATCATGATGTTAACAACTATGTGACTCACCTCTCCATCATGTTAACAACTATGTGATGTTAACAACTCCATCATGTGACTCACCTCTCCATCATGATGTTAACAACTATGCGACTCACATCTCCAACATCTTGGTAACTCACCTGTCCATCATCTTAGTGAGTCACCTATCCATCGTGATGTTAACAACTAAGTGACTCACCTCTCCATCATCTTAGTGACTCACCTCTCCATCATGATGTTAACAACTATGTTTCTCACCTCCACAACTTCTTGGTTACTCACCTCCCCTTCATCTTGGAGTTAACAACTATGTGACTCACCTCTCCATCATCTTGGTGACACACCTCTCCCTCATCTTGGTGACTCACCTCTCCATCATGATGTAAACAACTCTATGACTCACCTCTCCATCATCTTGGTGACTCACCTCTCCATCATGATGTTAACAACTATGTGATTCACTTCTCCATCATCTTATCTCTCACACCTCTCCATCATCTTAGTGACTCACTTCTCCATCATGATGTAAACAACTATTTGACTCGCCTCTCCATCATCTTGGTGACTCACCTCTCCATCATGATGTAAACAACTATGTGACTCACCTCTCCATGATCTTGGTGACTGACCTCTCCATCATCATGTAGGTAACAACTATATGACTCACCTCTCAACCATCTTGGTGTTTACAACAATGTGGCTCACCTCTCCATCATCTTGGGGACTCACCTCTCCATCATAATGGTGACTCACCTATCAATCATCTTGGTGTTAATAACTATGTGACTCACCTCTCCATCCTCTTGGTGTTAATTAACAACTATGTTACTCACCTCTCTATCATCTTGGTGCTAACAATTGTGTGACTCAACTCTCTATCATCTTGGTGTTAACAACTGTTTGACTCACCTCTCCATCATCTTGGTGTTAACAACTATGTAACTCACCACTCCATCATCTTGGTGTTAACAACTATGTGACTCACCTCTTCATCATCTTGGTGTTAACAACTGTGTGACTCACCTCTCCATCATCTTGGTGTTAATAACTGTGTGACTCACCTCTCCATCGTCTTGGTGTTAACAACTATGTGACTCACCTCTCCATCATCTTGGTGTTAACAACTATGTGACTCACCTCTCCATCATCTTGGTGTTAACAACTATGCGATTCACCTCTCCATCATCTTGGTGACTCACCTCTCTGTGTGACTCACCTCTTCATCATTATTACAACCCAGGAATCCAAATGTACTGTTATCCTGGGTGTAATGGGAGCAAAATAAACACAGCAGAAAAAGTTTAGACTTATATTATCTTTCACCAATTTAGAACAGCAATATGTACACTATGTACAGAGATAAGTATAGTGCACTCCACGGTAAGCAAGGCAGAAATAGAAGCCACAAGATAGCAGACCGTGCTTCAACCAGCTCTAGAATGGGAATGACAAGGGCAGACAGGAGAGCGGTACCAACATAACCTCTGCGATTGCCAAAACCATCTTCTTATTGGCTAGAACCTGGTCTCTAGTTGAACGACGGGGCCCCATCATCAACTCTTAGCAACCTGGTTCGCTGGTTGGGGGAGATAGCCTGTAAATGAGGGTGTGTACATGTGCCGAATAAAGGTTACGTACACTTTGCATGCCACACCCCCTCCCCGAGAAGGCTCAGGATTAGACTGCCACCTCCCAGTGGTAACCTTGCCGCCATGGCACAAAATAATGGGACCGCCTTTCCTCTCCACCATCCAACTCTTTGATAGAGCTCTGCTTTTCTCGTGACCAAAAGCCAAACCCTAAACTTAGAGTGAGACAGCAGTCAGACAGGCTAGCATAGGTCTAAGATACAGGCAGACGGTATCCCGCATCTCCTCACTAAAAAAAAAAAACCCACACCAGGGGATAATAAAAAAGAGCGTGAAAAAGGGTTACCACAAATAACATCCGGACAGGCCCCCAGTGTAGCATGCAAAGAGTACGTAACCTTTATTCGGCGCATGTACACACCCTCATTTACAGGCTATCTCCCCCAACCAGCGAACCAGGTTGCTAAGAGTTGATGATGGGGCCCCATCGTTCAACTAGTGACCAGGTTCTAGCCAATAAGAAGATGGTTTTGGCAATCGCAGAGGTTATGTGGGTACCGCTCTCCTGTCTGCCCTTGTCATTCCCATTCTAGAGCTGGTTGAAGCACGGTCTGCTATCTTGTGGCTTCTATTTCTGCCTTGCTTACCGTGGAGTGCACTATATTTATCTCTGTACATAGTGTACATATTGCTGTTCTAAATTGGAGAAGGATAATATAAGTCTAAACTTCTTCTACTTCTCTAGGGGACATGTTACTAGGGATATTAAAGATTTTCCCAATGGGTTGGGGTTTATGGGGGCAGTTGGGACGGATGTGGCCTACTTTGTTGCAGAGGAAGCAGACGACAGGCTTGCCCTTTACTCCCTGTTGACGTTGCAAATGGTGTCGTTCTGGCTGGTGTCTCTCTGGATACTGTTGTCGAGATGCACCATGAGTAGTTTTCCTTTCCGCAGGTGGACCATATGTTGAGAAGCGTGGCTCACCAGGTGACTTAGTTGGCTTACGTAGACGTTCTCCCTCCTGCTGGCACTTCGTTCTCCAAGGTTGACGATCTCTGCTCATGCCAGGCTGTTGAAAAGAGAGACGGGACCGCTCGGACAAGGAGCGGTTAGTTTCGAAGGTATCAGCCAACCTGGCTGCCTCCAATGCAGTGGTTAAGTCACGATCCTGCAGAAAGACTCGAACCTCTGGTCCCACAGACTCCAGCAGGTTATCAATCAGAATAAGCTGCACTAGCTCCTCAAAGGTAGAGACACCACTTGCTTTATACCAGCTGGTAAAAGCTTTGGTTTGCTGTCTCACAAAGTCCACTAGGGATTGACCAAGCTGTCTTCTGCCCAGCTTAAAATTTCGTTTGTATTTGGCTGGGATACATGTATATGCTCCCAACACTGTGGTCTTCACTACTTGATAATCAGAAAATTCAACGTCATTTAATACTGACGTGAATTCTTGTGCCTTACCCAATAATTCTGTATGAACCAACGATGCCTAATGCTGTTCCGGCCACCTCAAGGCTCGAGCCTGATTTTCGAAGCTTTCGAAAAATTGTTCTAGTTCGGCCTCATTGATGCTGGGAACAAGCTGTACTGCTTTTTGTAAACTAAAATCATTTACAGAATGCGAAAACTGCCTCCTTTCTCTTTCCCTATCAAATTCTTCCCTTGCGAATGCTCTCTGTTCCCTAGTTTGCTCAAGATTGATTTTTGCCAGCTCAAGTGCCAACGACGCTGATTCACCCTGAGACAACCCAGCTGCACTATACTGACCATTTTGCTCCGTAGGTGTATCATCTTCCTCCTGCGAGAACATAGGAGTTTTTGCCCTAGCTCCCGTAGAGGGAGGAGTCTGATGTGCCATCTCTTCTTCTATAAGTTCGTCAGCAATCAGTGAACGCAGTTGCGCAGCTGTGAGAGTGCGTTTGTATTTAATGCCAATGGAACGAGCAATTTTCCAACAACGCTGTAGGGACAATTTAGGTAGGTTATGCAAAGTATATGCCGACACCAGACGTCTGACTCGTCTAGGTGGCATAAGTTATTCGCTATGCACAGTACGATTGCAGAATACCCCCAACGTAACACGTTAATTTGCAGAACACGCTTAGCTATGCACAGTACGATTGCAGAATACGCATACAAGCAAAGCCGACTGCAAAATTCTCCACACCGAACAGGCTAGTAACAACTTACACGCAAAATTTGTAAAGCAATGCCAGACAGCTACACTGTTCTAGAAGATTGACCGTAGCGAAGCGAGCACACCGAACAAGCTAGTAGCGAGCTGTTGAGCGATCACACAATAGCAAGGCTGATCATAAAGCAACTGACACGCAAAATTTGTAAAGCAATGCCAGACAGCAAGCTGCACAGTGTTCCTCCTACGAGCTTCACCCTAAGCTCAACCGTTTCTCTAAGTCCAGCTCCAGCTCCCGGACAGGCTACCCATATTACAACCAAGGAATCCAAATGGCCTGTTATCCCGGGTGTAATGGGAGCAAAATAAACACAGCAGAAAAAGTTTAGACTTATATTATCCTTCACCAATTCAGAACAGCAATATGTACACTATGTACAGAGATAAGTATAGTGCACTCCACGGTAAGCAAGGCAGAAATAGAAGCCACAAGATAGCAGACCATGCTTCAACCAGCTCTAGAATGGGAATGACAAGGGCAGACAGGAGAGCGGTACCCACATAACCTCTGCGATTGCCAAAACCATCTTCTTATTGGCTAGAACCTGGTCACTAGTTGAACGACGGGGCCCCATCATCAACTCTTAGCAACCTGGTTCGCTGGTTGAGGGAGATAGCCTGTAAATGAGGGTGTGTACATGTGACTAATAAAGGTTATGTACTCTTTGCATGCCACAATCATCTTGGTGACTCACCTCTGTATCGTCTTGGTTTTAACAACTATGTGACTCTCCTCTCCATCATCTTAGTGACTCACCTCTCCATCATGATGTTAACTAGGTGACTCACCTTTCCAATATCTTAGTGACCCACCTCTCCATCATGATGTTAACAACTATGTGACTCACCTCTCCAACATTTTGGTGACTCACCTCTCCATCATCTTGGTGACTCACCACACAATCATGATGTTAACAACTATGTGACTCACCTCTTCAACTTCTTGGAGACACACCTCTCCATCAACTTGGTGACTCACCTCTCCATCATGATGTTAACAGATATGTGACTCACCATTCCATCATCTTAGTGACTCACCTCTTTATCATTTTTTTGACTCACCTCTCCATCATGATGTTAAAATTATGTGACTCACCTCTCCATCATCTTGGTGACTCACCTCTACATCATCTTGGTTTCAACAACTATGTGACTCACCTCTCCATCATGATGTTGACAGCTATGTGACTCACCTCTCCAACAACTTGGTGACTCACCTCTCCATCATCTTAGTGTAAACTATGTGACTCACCTCTCTATTATCTTAGTGACTCACCTCTCCATCATGATGTTATCAACTATGTGACTCATCTCTCCATCATCTTAGTGACTCACCTCTCCATCGTGATGTTAACAACTATGTGACTCACCTCTCCATCATCTTGGTGACTCACCTCTTCCTCTTGATGTTAACAACAATGTGACTCACCACTCCATCATCTTGGTGACTCACCTCTATATCATCTTGGTTTTAACAACTATGTGACTTACCTCTCCATCATCATAGTGACTCACTTCTAAATCATGATGTTAAAAACTAGGTGACTCACCTGTCAATCACCTTGGTGACTCACCTCACAATCATGATGTTAACAACTATGTGACTCACCTCTCCAACGTCTTGGTCACTCACTTCTCCTTCATCTTGGTGTTAACAACTATGTGACTCACCTCTCTATTATCTTGGTGACACACCTCTCCTTCATCTTGGTGACTCACATCTCCATCACGATGTTAACAGCTGGGTGACTCACCTCTCCTTCATCTTCGTGGTAACAACTATGTGACTCACCCCTCCATCATCTTGGTGACACACCTCTCCCTCATCTTGGTTGCTCACGTCTCCATCATGATTTTGAAAACTATGTGACTCACCTCTCCAACATCTTGGTGGCTCACCTACCCATTATCTTAGTGACTCAATTCTCCATCATGATGTAAACAACTATGTGACTCACCTCTCCATCATCTTAGTGACTCACCTCTCCATCATGATGTAAACAACTATGTGACTCACCTCTCCATCATCTTGGTGACTCACCTCTCCATCATGATGTTAACAGCTACGTGACTCACCTCTCCATCATCTTGGTGTTAACAACTATGCGACTCACCTCTCCATCATCTTGGTGACTCACCTCTCCATCATGATGTTAAACTCTATGTGACTCACCTCTCCATCATCTTGGTGACTGACCTCTCCATCATCATGGAGTTAACAACTATATGACTCACCTCTCAATCATCTTGCTGTTTACAACTATGTGACTCACCTCTCCATCATCTTGTTGACTCACCTTCCCATCATTTTGGTGACTCACCTATCCATCATCTTGGTGACATTACCTATTTGACTCACCTCTCCATCATCTTGGTGTTAATTAACAACTATGTGACTCACCTCTCTACCTTCCTGGTGTTAACAACTGTGTGACTCACCTCTCTATCATCTTGGTGTTATCAACTATGTAACTCACCTCTCCATCATCTTGGTGTTAACAACTATGTGACTCACCTCTTCATCATCTTAGTGTTAACAACTATGTAACTAACCTCTTCATCGTCTTGGTGTTAACAACTGTGTGACTCACCTCTCCATCATCTTGGTGTTAATAACTGCGTGACTCACCTCTCCATCGTCTTGGTGTTAACAACTATGTGACTCACCTCTCCATCATCTTGGTGTTAACAACTATTTGACTCACCTCTCCATCATCATGGTGATAACAACTGTGTGGCTCACCTCTCCATCATCTTGTATACTCACCTCTCCATCATTTTTGAGACTCACCTCTCCATCATCTTGGAGTTAACAACTATGTGACTCACCTCTCCAACATATTGGTGACTCACCTCTCAGTCATCTTGGTGACTCACCTCTCAATCATGATGTTAACAGCTATGTGACTCACCTCTCCAACCTCTTGGTGACTCACCTGTCCATCATCTTGGAGACTCACCTCTACATCATGATGTAACAACTATGTGCCTCACCTCTCGAACATCTTGGTGACTCACCTCTCCATCATCTTCTTGACTCACTTATCCATCATGATGTTAACAACTATACTACTTACCTCTCCAACATCTTGGTGACTCACCTCTCCATCATGATGTTAACGGCTATGTGACTCACCTCTCCAACACGTTGGTGACTCACCTCTCAATCATGATGTTAACAACTATACTACTCACCTCTCCAACATCATAAGGACTCATCTCTCCATCATCTTGGTAACTCTCCTCTCGAATATGTTTGTGACTCACCTCTCCATCATCTTGGTGACTCACCTCTCCATCATGATGTTAACAACTATGTGATTAACCTGTCCTACATATTAGTGGCTCACCTCTCCATCTTGGTGACTCACCTCTCCATCATGATGTTAACAACTATGTGACTCACATCTCCAACATCTTGGTTTCTCACCTCTCCATAATCTTGGTGACTCACCTCTCCATCATGATGTTAACAACTATGTGACTCACCTCTCCACCATCTTGGTGACTCACCTTTCCCTTATCTTCGTGACTCACCTCTCCATCATTTTGTTAACAACTATGAGACTCACCTCTCCAACATCTTGGTGACTCACCTCTACATCATTTTAGT
>NW_027200088.1:0-24420 GCF_038502225.1 Cherax quadricarinatus
TTATATCACTGAAACCTGGTGTTGCAATCAGGGGGTCTGTTGACCAGTATGATTTCACTTTGTGCTTATACACATACAATAAGTGTCAGGGGCCCGAGACTGTTCAACTGCCTCCCAGCACACATAAGGGGGATTACCAACAGACCCCTGGCAGTCTTCAAGCTGGCACTGGACAAGCACCTAAAGTCAGTTCCTGATCAGCCGGGCTGTGGCTCGTACGTTGGTTTGCGTGCAGCCAGCAGCAACAGCCTGGTTGATCAGGCGCTGATCCACCAGGAGGCCTGGTCACGGACCGGGCCGCGGGGGCGTTGACCCCCGAAACTCTCTCCAGGTAAACTCCAGGTATGTGGCATAAGCATTATTGTGGCAAAGAAAAGATACATCTCAGCCACAGTTGCCTCCTTCCATTGGTGTAGACGTGATTTTGGAGAAAGTATTGTGTTTGCCATGGTGTACTCGTAGTATGTGTTGCTTTCCATGACAATACTTTTCATCAGTGGTTCGTCAAAGAATAACTCGAAACATTCCAGTTCAGTGGCATTGTTCCCAAGTGCACAAGATGGCCGTATTCCACTTTGGCTGCCATCAAACTGGTGGGGATTTGGAACAAAATTGACAGCTTCCTGCCAATCCCAGGTGCGGTCTGCTGGTGGGTACTGGACAATGACAGGTGGTTGTGGTTGTGGAGGTTGTGGTTGTGGAGGTTGTGGTTGTGGAGGCTGGTGTGGTGGGGGAGTGGGGGAGTGGGGGATGGTGGCCTTTGTTCTAGATCAGCTGAGGCAGCGGCGTGGGTGGCAGCGTGGGTGGCAGCATGGCCCACTGCTGGTGCCTCACCGCCGGCACCACTACCACCACGCACATTTTCCATCCCAATTGCAACAGTATCTTCGTCATTTTCACTGTCTGTTCCTGTTGTACAGCCACGGGATGTACTCCGAGATACACTCCTTCCCCTTGGTATAACATATGGCACACTTCCAGAGCGCATATATCGTCGTATATACTGACGCTTCACTGGGGAATATTGCACTTCACTATCACTACTGGAACTAGTTTGAAGAGCTTGTAGTTCATATTCACTATCACTATCATCACCCATGCTCTCATCTGAGTCTGGGATTTGGGAAAATAGAAGTTTCCTCTTGGGTTCTGGAACAACTGAACGTGAACACGAGGGCCCAGCACCAGAGGTGGAAGGCTGAGGGTCGTCTGGGTTTTCTTCACTATTACTGATATTATGGTCATTAGTTTCGGTCAAAACCTCACTAAAACCACGAAACTCATCTTCACTGGCACTTCCATCACTATTAGAACTGTCACTGGGGAACAAAAGTGTCCCAATTCGCCGAGGAGTGAGGAGCTTCTTACCGCGAGGCATGGTGGACATTGTTTACTAAGAGGGCATTCCCACAATGCACCACTGGGTCCCAGATTTTTTTTCTACCACGCACACTGACCACGCAGACCCATTCTCTCACACCTAGGCCTACCAGCCTTATCGCGCGAGATTTGAGGCCGCTAGAATTTATGCGTACTAGTACGTCAAAAACCCCTACACGTAAGACGTACTAGTACGACGAAAACCCTCAAAGGGTTAAAGTAAAGAAAGAGGTATATATAAATGAGTGTCTAACCAAAAATCGTCAGAACCTCCTGTATAGAGTCAGAAAACTTAAGCAGGAGAATAATGACACAATACACCAATGCTTCACACGGGATGGGAAAATTCTAGTTAGGAAAACAAATGTAGGTCAACTATGCACAATCAAGAACGAGAATGATCTATCACGATTTCTCAGGGATGTTAATCTTACAGAGAATAACTAAACAATGTCCAACCTAAAAGCCTACGTAGTGTAGTGTATGTTTTGCTCCATTATTGTTCAAATTTCATAGTACAATCTCTTAGTAATTAAATAATCAACTACCTCATTATGTGATTTTACTAGTAAGCATAAGTCACCTTATGTAATTTTCTTATTTACTATTGTTTGCTTAAATATTAGCTGAATTGATACTTTCTCTGTCCATATTACTACCTCATATTTTTTTAAATACTATTAATTGATATTACTTACTAAAATTAATAATTAATTACCATTTTTACTATCAGTACAATTTACTCTTAACATTTTTGACATCATTTAATTACCATTACTTGTCTAATTACCATAACCTGTTTTAATACCACATTTACTATCTTAGAGTACTCTTAAATACCTTGTACTGCCAAATAACCTCTAGTATAACTACCACTGCAATACTGAATCCAAATAACTGTTCTTAAAATTTAATACTTGAAATAAACATTACTTTTTCACTTTTTTTTTTTTTTTTGCTAATTAATCTTTTTTTGTAATCATTATTACTTACTAAAATTTTATTAAACACCATATTTACTACCAGTCAGTTTTACTTTTGTACATTAATCATTATTTTATACTTTTCATAACATTTTGTTGCCAAATTTTCAAGTTTGTATATTCAACTCCAACCTTTATATTATCCTTTGTACCTGTGTACCTGTGTACCTGTCTACCATCTTACTATCATATTATAACCAAGTCATTGCCATTGTTATTTTTTTACTCTTTTGGTACTTTAATTTGTGAATTTTATTTTGACAATTTAAATCTAGTTATACTCTTGATCTTGTTAACAACCTATATCAGACCATAGTGCAATTGCAAGTACCATTTTAATTTGTATTTTTATATTAAAAGTTTATACCTAGTTGTACTTTAGCTCATTCTAGCTCAATACATAGACAACCCCTAAACTAACTATACCTAGTTGTGCTTTAGCTCATTCTAGCTCAATACATAGACAACACAAAATTCATTATATTAGACCTTAGTGCAATTACAAGAGTGAGTCTGGTGCCACTTGTAACTTGTTTTTTATGTAGTTTTAGTTTATACCTAGCTGTACTTTAGCTCATTCTAGCACAACACATAGACAATATCAATTTCATTATGTTTATTAGTGACTATACTCTATATGACCAAAGTGCTTTAGCGGTATACTTGTCTAAACCTCCCACCACTAGAGAAATCAGTATTAGAACTCACCACATAATACAGGATGTAAACAACCACTATTTAAACCTAAAAGATGAATGATCATGTTGACCCTGATCTAAACCCCCATAATCTAACACACAATCAAATCTTATTGGAAAGTAACTGCCTTTATTACACAGTATCACAAGCCAGCACTATCCTGAACACTGCTCGAAGCCTATCAGTTCTTAACTACAACATCAGGTCCTTAAGCAAACACTATGATGACCTCCTGACACTCCTTGAGTCACTAAAGACACCCTTCTCCTGCATTATTCTTACTGAGACCTGGCTTAACCCTTTCAGGGTCCGTCCCGTAGATCTATGGCTTTACGTTCAGGGTCCAAACCGTAGATCTACGCCATGAGCTCAGCTCACTCTGATAAACTGTGAGTGGTAAATTTGGGCCTAGATATGAGAGAATACATCTATGTGGTATGTGTGCACCACATAAAACAAATCCTGCAGCACACTGTGTATAATGAGAGAAAAAAAACTGAGACCATGATTTTCGATTAAAACAGCGACTTTGCAGTGTTTTTTCGTATGTTTTTTATAGTTGTATTTGTGATTTCTTGGTCTCATTTGATAGAATGGAAGACATATTACAGAAATAGAGATAATTTTGATTGGTGTTAGCACTGGAAATGGCTTGAAATTGAGCTCAAAGTGGCGGAAATGTTAAATTTTTGCCGATGTTCAAGAGTAAACAAACGACCTCACACGTCTAATACACGCCAGCTGGTGGGTCTAATATACATTCACAAATGTGGTGATGATATTTATACAATTATTACAATATTGCATAACAGTAAATCTTCTATTTTTTGGTGTGAATAAAAATTCATTATGTGAATAAAAAATCAAAATGGAATTTATTTGTAAAGCCTCAAAACATAACTAATGAACAGAGGAAATGTTAGTTTAGTGCCAGGAATACCTACATTGTTTATTCTGAACCCTATTTTGAAATTGGAATATTTTGAACTTTGTGTTAAATTGGCCAAATTACCAATTTCCGGTCACTTTATTTTGTAGTTGAAACAGTTGACTTGGCGATTTCTTGTGCTCAATCGATAGAATAGAAGTTACTAGTGAAATAGCTGAGAATTTGGTCGACTGGAATATTGTAATTGGCCTAAAATGGGAGTCAAAGTCGGCAAAATCGCCGATTTGTAAATATCGCTGACACATCAAAATTCACGAGAGCATAATTTCGTCAATTTTCCATCAAATTTCGTACTTTTTGTTTTATTACATTCACAAAAAGATTCTCTACCATTTCATAAGAAAAAATAACAATTTTTTCTTTTTTTAAATTCTTGGACAATGGGGCACCACTTCAGATTTTGGCCTTGGACCCTGAAAGGGTTAAGCAGGTCACAAATGATATCTACTCACTACCAGGATACACAGCAATCCACAACTGCAGACCATACCAAGTTGGGGGTGGTACTGCAATCTATTACTCTAACCAACCATCTTGTATTAGCACTAATTGCTTTAGTGATGAATATGGTGAAAACATTTTTGCTAATTTTACTGTAAAAAACCTCAAGACGCCTATAACAATTGGTGCCATATACCGGATACCCCACACAAACATCCCAAACTTCAGTGAGAATCTAAACTCATTAATAACAAACAGACAAATGAACAAGCACCACCTTCTCTTAGCTGGAGACTTCAATATCAACCTTGGCCTACCAGATGATCAGACTGTAACTGATTTCATCAACAATATGAACAACACACTTCTCATACCAACAATAACTAAACCAACCAGGCTGACTGAGACAAGTGCAACCATAATAGACCACATATGGACCAATATACTAGCCCCCCTTAAATCAGGGATAATCACAGACAGCACTACAGACCACTTCCCAACCTTCCTCTTAACAAACATTAGTAAGCCACCACTTGAATGCAACAAAGTTTCATTTAGACTCCATGATGAGGCATCAATAAGGAATTTCACAGCAGACCTAGAGACTGTTGACTGGCCTACAGAATTCTCCAATGCCAATGGTATTGATGATTGGACAGACATTTTTCTTAACAAAATACCTAGATTATACAACAAACATTGTCCTATAAAAACGAAACAGATCACAAATAAATGGCTTGGTTGCCCATGGCTAACCAGCAGCATTCTGAAATCCACTGATAAGAAATACCAATATGAAAAGCAATATAGACAGGGCTTAATACACAAAGATATTCTTAAACAATATTCAACAGTTCTCACCAAATTAATAAAGAAAGCCAAACAACTGTACTACTCCAGCAGATTCACTGACAAAAGAGGAGATATAAAAAAGACCTGGAAAACACTTTCCCAGATTCTGGGGACCCACAAACTAAAAAAAATCAAGAATATTGTTCTAACTAAACCTCATGAAACACCACTGCATCCCACTGATACAGCTAACAAGATAAACGACTTCTTCTCAAACATAGGATCTAATCTCGCCAGTAAAATCCCACATACCAATGCCCATGCTGGGGACTACCTAGATGGGAATTTCCCAAATTCCTTCTATCTTGTACAAACTGAGCCCACGGAAGTCACTTAAAAATAACTCAGGGAATCTGTCTCACATCCCACCATTATTGTACAAGTGAGTGGCCCATGTCCTTTTGCATGCTATTACATTACTTTTTAACAAGTCACTAGAAACTAGCACTTTCCCGACACTACTCAAGACAGCAAGGGTTACACCAATACATAAAGGTGGTGACCCTACAGACGTAAACAACTATAGCCCAATATCAAACTTACCATTGCTATCCAAAATCTTTGAGAAACTCGTGAACAGGAGACTATATTAATTTATAATGCCACAAAACATACTCAACCCCTGCCAATTTGGATTCAGGAAAAATAAAAGCACTAATGATGCAATTATAAAAATGCTAGACCTGCCTTACACAGCACTGGAAAATAAGGAATATCCGCTAGGAATTTTTATTGATCTAAGAAAAGCGTTTGACACAGTAGACCACGGCATCCTACTTCACAAACTTGACCACTATGGTATAAGAGGCCATGCGCTTGCATATTTTAAATCCTACCATTCTAATAGGTATCAGTATGTCACCATTAAAGACACAGCCTCATCAATACAGCCACTTGATACGGGAGTTCCGCAGGGAAGTGTCCATGGGCCCCTGCTCTTCCTCATTTACATCAATGATCTTCCAAACATATCCCAACACCTGAAACCCATTCTCTTTGCTGACGACATGACTTATGACATCTCCCACCCTAATCTTGCCACCCTCAACACCATTGTTAAAGAGGAGCTGCTCAAAATATCGACTTGGATGACAGCCAATAAACTTACACTTAACACTGGCAAAACCTACTATATTATGTTTGGTAGCAGAGCAGGTGTTGCACAACTTAACATTAAGATTGACAACACTCTAATTGCCAGACATAATGAGGGCAAATTCCTTGGCCTATACCTCGACAACAACCTAAATTTCAGCACCCATATCCAACACATAACAAAAAAAGTATCCAAAACGGTGGGGATCCTCTCCAAGATACGATACTACATGCCGCAAACTGCCCATTTCACACTATACCATTCACTTATATATCCATACCTCACCTATTCTATCTGTGCTTGGGATTCAACTGGAGCAACACACCTAAAGCCAATAATAACCCAACAAAAAGCCACAGAAAGAATAATCACTAAAATCCCATCCCTAGTAACACACCCCCCACTCTTCATAGCTCTAAACTTACTCCCTGTTCAGAACATCCACACTTGCTACTGTGCAGTCTATATCTACAAGACCTTAAATTCCAATATTAACCTTGACCTAAAATGCTTTCTTGATAGTTGTGACAGGTTCCACAGGCATAACACCAGACACAAACATCTCTATGACATTCCCCGTGTTCGACTAAACCTTCACAAAAATTCAATGTATTTCAAAGGACCTAAAATCTGTAACACCCTACCTGAAAACTCTAGAACTGCAGACACTTTCATCACTTTCAAAACTACAGTTAGGAAACACCTTATCTCCCTGATCCACCCCAACAACTAACTACATGATAACCACCTGGTGGTTCACAATTACACTCACTCACCCACTGACTATAAACCCAGAAATACTAATCTTAGTCTTAAAATAATAAACCCTAACTAGTCATAAGTTTGCCTATGATACTCCAATATAGACACTTTGTATTGTGCCAAAACAAAGGCATTCACATTGCTAAACTCACAAATTATGATGTAGCCACTTAGCCTTAATACCATAATCTGTAAGGATTTAATGTTAAGAATTAATCTAAGTCTGCTCGAAATGCCTAGCCAGGCTAGGTGTCCTAGTGACCCCCTCTGTAAGTAGCATTTTATAACATGTAAACCACACAATACCCAAAACCTGTAAACCCCACATTGTAACCCTTAGAGAGAATAAACTTGAATTTGAATTTGAATTTGAAAATATACAGAGCGCCACAGTCAAACATTTACCACTTTAGTGAAAAATTAGGAACCATGATTACTGATGCACACATGAATAAAGACCACCTACTACTTACAAGAGATGTCAACATAAACATACTACACGACCAGGACCCACAAGTAACCGAATTCACTAACGCAATGAGTAACTGCCTGTTGCTACCAACAATAACTAAACCTACAAGAATCACCAAGACAAGCATCTCCTTAATAGACCACATCTGGACAAACACAATATCCCTTTTAAAATCAGGCATAATCACATAAAACACTGAAGACTCAGACAAGTCACAGGGGCGTTAGGAAGTCATAGAGTCATCAGGAAGTGGAATAGCCTAGCAGGTGAAGTAGTGGAGGCAGGAACCATACATAGTTTTAAGAAGAGGTATGACAAAGCTCAGGAAGCAGAGAGGGAGAGGACCTAGTAGCGATAAGTGAAGAGTCAGGGCCAGGAGCTGAGTATCAACCCCTGCAACCACATTTAGGTGAGTACAATTAGGTGAATAGGTGAGACCACTACCAAACCTTCCTCATAACTAATCTGGACAAACTGCCACAAGACACCACTAAAGTAACCTTCAGACTACATAACGAGACAGCAGTAAACAACTTTATGGCAGGTATGAATAACATCGATTGGCAAAATGAGCTCGAAACATATACAGATATGAATGAATGTATAAATAATTTTCTAAAAAAAAACAAAGCCTCTATAACAAACATTGCCCCAAAAAAGCTAAACAGATCACAACAAAGAGACTGAATAATCCCTGGCTAACACCAAGCATCCTCAAATCCATTAACACATAGCACAAATATGAAAAACAGTATAGAATGGGTCAGATAACTAGAGAACAGTCTAAACATTACTCGTCTGCACTTACCAGCCTAATAAGAATATCTAAAAAATTGCATTATGAAAATAGATTACATAACATCAAAGGTGATATGAAAAAAACCTGGAAAACTCTATCTGAAATTTTTGGAAATAAAAAGTTATCCGAAAACAAAACAATTAAATTAAAAAAATCAGATGAACCCCCACTCACACTTACAGAAACAGCAGACTCAACGTTTTCTTCTCCACCATAGGTAAAAATCTAGCGAACAAAATACCAAGCATAAACACCTGTCCATCAGACTACCTCATAGGTACCTACCCAAATACACTATTCCTAGCTTCAACCAACCCCATAGAAGTTACGCTCATCATAAGCACCCTTAAAAACAAGGCAGGAGACATAAACAACCTGCCTGCTTTTATGTACAAAAAAGCTTCTCAAGTATTATCACCAATTATTGCAACACTCTTTAACAAATCCACTGAATCAGCTACCTTCCCAACAATCCTCAAAATACCAAGTGAGACTACCTCATAGGTCTACTTCATATAAGTTACGCTCATCATAAGCACCCTTAAAAACAAGGCAGGAGACATAAACAACCTGCCTGCTTTTATGTACAAAAAACTCAAGCAATTATTGACTGAATGCTACCTTCCCAACAATCCTCAAAATAGTGAGGGTCACTCCGATCCACAAAGGAGGTGACCAAGCTGACTTGAATAACTATAGACCAATATCTAACTTACCACTGCTCTCTAAATTCTTTGAAAAATTAATTCATAGACGGACCTATTCTTACCTCGTCTCACTACGACAAGGTCCTAGATGCACTAGAAGACAAAAAGAATGCAGATGTAATATATACAGACTTTGCAAAAGCCTTCGACAAGTGTGACCATGGCATAATAGCGCACAAAATGCGTGCTAAAGGAATAACAGGAAATGTCGGTCGATGGATCTATAATTTCCTCACTAACAGAACACAGAGAGTATTCGTCAACAGAGTAAAGTCCGAGGCAGCTACGGTGAAAAGCTCTGTTCCACAAGGCACAGTACTCGCTCCCATCTTGTTCCTCATCCTCATATCTGACATAGACAAGGATGTCAGCCAGAGCACCGTGTCTTCCTTTGCAGATGACACCCGAATCTGCATGACAGTGTCTTCCATTGCAGACACTGCAAGGATCCAGGTGGACATCAACCAAATCTTTCAGTGGGCTGCAGAAAACAATATGAAGTTCAACAATGAGAAATTTCAATTACTCAGATATGGTAAACACGAGGAAATTAAATCTTCATCAGAGTACAAAACAAATTCTGGCCACAAAATAGAGCGAAACACCAACGTCAAAGACCTGGGAGTGATCATGTTGGAGGATCTCACCTTCAAGGACCATAACATTGTATCAATCGCATCTGCTAGAAAAATGACAGGATGGATAATGAGAACCTTCAAAACTAGGGAGGCCAAGCCCATGATGACACTCTTTAGGTCACTTGTTCTATCTAGGCTGGAATATTGCTGCACACTAACAGCACCTTTCAAGGCAGGTGAAATTGCTGACCTAGAAAATGTTCAGAGAACCTTCACGGCGCGCATAACAGAGATAAAACACCTCAATTACTGGGAGCGCTTGAGGTTCCTAAACCTGTATTCCCTGGAACGCAGGTGGGAGAGATACATGATTATATACACCTGGAAAATCCTAGAGGGACTAGTACCGAACTTGCACTCGAAAATCACTCACTACGAAAGCAAAAGACTTGGCAGACGATGCAACATCCCCCCAATGAAAAGCAGGGGTGTCACTAGCACGTTAAGAGACCATACAATAAGTGTCAGGGGCCCGAGACTGTTCAACTGCCTCCCAGCACACATAAGGGGGATTACCAACAGACCCCTGGCAGTCTTCAAGCTGGCACTGCACAAGCACCTAAAGTCGGTTCCTGACCAGCCGGGCTGTGGCTCGTACGTTGGTTTGCGTGCAGCCAGCAGTAACAGCCTGGTTGATCAGGCTCTGATCCACCAGGAGGCCTGATCACAGACCGGGCCGCAGGAGCGTTGACCCCCGGAACTCTCTCCAGGTAAACTCCAGGTAAACACAACATTTTAAACCCTTGTCAGTTTGAATTCAGGAATAATAAAAGCAAGAATGATGCTATCATACACATGTTAGAACTAATATACACTGCACTCGAAAAGAAAGAAGTCCAGCTGGGCATTTTCATTGACTTACGTAAAGCTTTCGATACAGTCGACCATGAACTGCTGTACTCCAAATTAATGCACTGTGGTATCAGATGCCACTCCCTCAACTACCTAAAATCATACCTTCGTAACAGAACTCAATATGTGTATGCAAATGATGCAAGCTCTTCCACCCAACCAATCACAGTAGGGGTCCCATAAGGAAGCATCCTTGGACCACTCCTCTTCCTCATCTACATCAATGATCTACCAAATGCATCACAGCAACTCAGACCCATATTATTTGCAGATGACACTACATATGTCTTTTCCCACCCAAACACAGTCATACTAGCAAACACAGTCAATGCCAAATTGCAGAAAATATCTGCCTGGATGACGACTAATAAGCTTACCTTGAATACCGATAAAACCTATTTCATTCAGTTTGGAAACAAAGCTGCAAATAATCCGGTTAACATAACGATAAATGGATCATCAGTCAAAAGACTCACAGAAGGAAAATTCCTAGGTATCCACCTTGACAGTAGCCTTAAGTTCCGTACACACATACAACAAATCACCAAGAAAATATCTAAGACTATAGGCATACTATCAAAGATAAGGTACTACATTCCACAATCAGCTCTCCTGGCACTGTACCATACACTCATATACCCTTATCTTACATATGGAATTTGTGCATGGGGATCAACAACATCCAGTCACCTAAAACCCCTCATAGCCCAGCAAAAGGCAGCAGTAAGAATGATAATGAATTCCCACTCCGGCCAGCATACTCCACCAATTTTCAAAAGTCTGAATCTGCTCACCATTAAGAACATCCATACTTATTCATGTGCCTACTGCATACACAGAAAAATACACACAAATATAAACCCTCCACTCAAACTTCTCCTCACCAACTTAAACAGGACACATGACCACAACACAAGACACAGATCTCTTTTTGATATACCATGTTTCCATATCACACTATGTAAAAGCTCTATGCACATAAAGGGCCCTAAAATATGGAATTCATTACCAGAATATATTAAAGTAACCCAGTCTGAAAATCAGTTTAAGACTCTTCTCAAAAGCCACTTAATCACCATAGACTAAATGCTAAATATTCAATACACACATACTCACCTATGTACTCCCACATCATAACTTCAACAATCACTTTGAACCTCTTATCCATTGTTGACAGGAATATAATTGAACCATTGTTTTTCACAATAAGCATTTTAGACTATATGAATATATGCTGTCTTATACAAATTTAATTCACTTATAATTAATAACCTACTATTCAACTATGAAATAATTACTGTCCTATTGTACAACTATGATAAAATGCTTAGTATTAAGTAGTCTGTAAGCCAATAATGTTAAGTTGGCCCATAATGCCAGGCATAATAGAGGCTATCTTTGTACTGGAACCCACTATTGTAAATATAAAATCTCAATGTACTGTTTGCAAAGAAATAAAAGAAATAAAACAAAAAAATAAATCTTTGACCATTAATTATGTTTTGAATTACGAAATGTTAAGTTAGTCAGAAAACAAATTCATCTCTAAATGAGGAGCAGACTATAATGGTAGTGGGTTTGTGTCAACCATCTTTGATATTGTTTTAATGTCACCTTTGCACCATTTTTAATATTTCTGGTATATTTTTAAATGTTTACACAGTAGTGTATTGTATACTGTATTAAACAGAATAGAGGAAATCAGCTCTAACATACATTTAGGTAGGGACACTGGTCAGAGAGTCCATCATAAGTCCACGTTGTCGGTAAATGAGCACATCGCTAAGTGAGGAGAGGTTGTACTCTATCCTTTTTCAATACATACAACTTATGAACATCATGGAATAATTATACAAGTATTTTCATTTTGTTTAGTATTTCCAATAATCAGTAATGTTGGGCTAGGTTTGGTCTGGTATGGTCATACCAACATACTAGAGTGAGAGATATGGGAGAAAGTGTAAGATAAACCCAGAGAGAAGCAGGGGTGCAGTGGTCACAATAAGGGAACACTGTATCAACATCTGGGGTCCCAGACTATTCAACATCTTACCAGAAGATATCAGAAACATGGCTAGAACAAGTGTAGAAGCCTTCAAGAGGAAACTGGACATGTATCTTCACCAGATGCCAGATCAACCAGGCTGTGATGGATATGTGGGGCAGTGAGTCTCCAGCAGCAACAGCATGGTTGACCAGGCAAACACCAGATGAGCCACCACCACGCATCGGCGATTTTGCCCATTTGAGCCCTATTTTTTGCCAATTCCAGTGTACTAGTCGACAAAAATCATAACTATTTCGATAGAACTCCATTATTTCTATCGAATGAGTACAAGAAACCACCCATTTACCGATTTCAACTATCCAATAAAGTGGTCAGAATTTAGCAATTTTGCCAATTCCATACAAATTTCAAAAGATGCCAATTTCTGAATAGGGTCTAGAATAAACAAGAAAGACATTAATGGCACTAAAATAGCAAGTTCTCTGTTCATTAGTTACATCCCCAGGCCCCTCTTATATTTCTTTGGCTTTCCACTTTGAATTTTTATTCTTACAAAAGATAGAAGATTTACTGTTATGCAGACTACTGCATTAGTGTAGAAATGGTATAAATAATATCAGCACACTTGTGAAAGAATATTAGACTCACCAGTTGACGTGTATTGGACGCTTAGCATGATTTGTTTACTTTTGAACTTTGGTAAAAATCGAAAATTTCTGCTACTTTCAGCTCAATTTCAAGGTACTTTTCATCATAAAACCAGTCAAAATCATCTTATTTTCTGTAATGTATTCCATTCTATAAAATGAGACCAGGAAAACTAGAATACAACAATAAATACCATATGAAAATACAGTGCAAAGTCGCTGTTTTAATCCAAAAACATGGTCAAAGTTTTTTTTTCTCATTACGCACTGTGTGCTGCAGGATCTTTTTTATACTGTGCACACTGACCACATAGACACATTCTTTCATATGTAGGCCTACCAGCTTTCTCTCACTAGATTTGAGGGTGCTAGAATTTAGGCATATACTAGTACGTCAAAAACCCTGGGGCGTAAGCCATACTAGTATGGCTGAAACCCTGAAAGGATTAATATGTTAGCAATATAATACCATATTGTTAATAAAGTAACTTAATATATTCAACTGAACTGAATTTCACTGTTACAGTTAAAAATGTATCAAATGTATCTATGTGACTATGTAAATTATTAGTTACTATAATATAAGTAACTGTTACTATAAGTTGAGTCTCTCTTTAATATTAATGTAAATAACTCAGTTTACCTTAGGGTAAGATTTTGTTCAGATTTTTAAATGTGGAGAGTTAGCCACCCAAGATTACCCAAGAAAGTCAGTGGCTCATCTAGGGACTGTCTGTCTTATTTCCATTGATGTCCTCAATCTTGTCCCCCAGGATGCCACCCACACCAGTCAACTAACACCCAGGTACCTACTTGCTAGGTGAACGGGACAACTGGTGTAAGGAAACAACCTTAAAGTTTCCACCTTGCCAGGCCAGGGGTCTCCCTTATTACCAATATACCTTAGTTTATTGTGACTGATTTTGACACAGTTGACTTAGATGTTTTAAGATTTAAATAATAAGATATTACAAGGAGCACAATTAAGTCACTTTGAGTTTTTTGTGTTACTCTGGTGGTTAATGTACATGTTACTATGTATGATAATTTTTGTGTTACTCTGGTGGTTAATGTACATGTTACTATGTATGATAATTTTTGTGTTACTCTGGTGGTTAATGTACATGTTACTATGTATGATAATTTTTGTGTTACTCTGGTGGTTAATGTACATGTTACTATGTATGATAATTTTTGTGTTACTCTGGTGGTTAATGTACATGTTACTATGTATGATAATTTTTGTGTTACTCTGGTGGTTAATGTACATGTTACTATGTATGATAATTTTTGTGTTACTCTGGTGGTTAATGTACATGTTACTATGTATGATAATTTGTTTAAGTGTATTTATGTGTACTTGTACCTAAATAAACTTACTAACTTATTGGGTTATTCTTGGTTAAATAATGAACCTTGTATATGAATGTTCTGCCAACAATATTGTTTATTATGTAACATAAACCTTAAAACTTACTAACTTAAACCTGCTGCTGCCTCACCACCTAACACCTGCTGCTGCTGCCTCACCACCTAACACCTGCTGCTGCTGCCTCACCACCTAACACCTGCTGCTGCTGCCTGACCACCTAACACCTGCTGCTGCTGCCTCACCACCTAACACCTGCTGCTGCTGCCTCACCACCTAACACCTGCTGCTGCTGCCTCACCACCTAACACCTGCTGCTGCTGCCTCACCACCTAACACCTGCTGCTGCTGCCTCACCACCTAACACCTGCTGCTGCTGCCTCACCACCTAACACCTGCTGCTGCTGCCTCACCACCTAACACCTGCTGCTGCTGCCTCACCACCTAACACCTGCTGCTGCTGCCTCACCACCTAACACCTGCTGCTGCTGCCTCACCACCTAACACCTGCTGCTGCTGCCTCACCACCTAACACCTGCTGCTGCTGCCTCACCACCTAACACCTGCTGCTGCTGCCTCACCACCTAACACCTGCTGCTGCTGCCTCACCACCTAACACCTGCTGCTGCTGCCTCACCACCTAACACCTGCTGCTGCTGCCTCACCACCTAACACCTGCTGCTGCTGCCTCACCACCTAACACCTGCTGCTGCTGCCTCACCACCTAACACCTGCTGCTGCTGCCTCACCACCTAACACCTGCTGCTGCTGCCTGACCACCTAACACCTGCTGCTGCTGCCTCACCACCTAACACCTGCTGCTGCTGCCTCACCACCTAACACCTGCTGCTGCTGCCTCACCACCTAACACCTGCTGCTGCTGCCTCACCACCTAACACCTGCTGCTGCTGCCTCACCACCTAACACCTGCTGCTGCTGCCTCACCACCTAACACCTGCTGCTGCTGCCTCACCACCTAACACCTGCTGCTGCTGCCTCACCACCTAACACCTGCTGCTGCTGCCTCACCACCTAACACCTGCTGCTGCTGCCTCACCACCTAACACCTGCTGCTGCTGCCTGACCACCTAACACCTGCTGCTGCTGCCTCACCACCTAACACCTGCTGCTGCTGCCTCACCACCTAACACCTGCTGCTGCTGCCTCACCACCTAACACCTGCTGCTGCTGCCTCACCACCTAACACCTGCTGCTGCTGCCTCACCACCTAACACCTGCTGCTGCTGCCTCACCACCTAACACCTGCTGCTGCTGCCTCACCACCTAACACCTGCTGCTGCTGCCTCACCACCTAACACCTGCTGCTGCTGCCTCACCACCTAACACCTGCTGCTGCTGCCTCACCACCTAACACCTGCTGCTGCTGCCTCACCACCTAACACCTGCTGCTGCTGCCTCACCACCTAACACCTGCTGCTGCTGCCTCACCACCTAACACCTGCTGCTGCTGCCTCACCACCTAACACCTGCTGCTGCTGCCTCACCACCTAACACCTGCTGCTGTCTCACCACCTAACACCTGCTGCTGCCTAAACACCTAAAACCTGCTTATACCTGACCACCTAACACCTGCTCCTGCCTGAGCACCTAACACCTGAGCAGATAACAGTCAACACCTGAGCAGCTAACACCTGACACAGTCAACACCTAAGCAACTAACACAGTCAACACCTGAGCAGCTAACACAATTAACACCTGAGCAGCTAACACAGTCAACACCTGATCAGTTAACAGTCAACACCTGAGCAGCTAACACAGTCAACACCTGAGCAGCTAACACAATTAACACCTGAGCAGCTAACACAGTCAACACCTGATCAGCTAACACAGTCAACACCTGAGCAGGTAAGGACAGTCAACACCTGAGCAGGTAAGACAGTCAACAAGTCAACAGCTGAGCTAACACAGTCAACACCTGATCAGCTAACAGTCAACACCTGAGAAGCTAACACAGTCAACACCTGAGCAGCTAACACAGTCAACACCTGAGCAGGTAAGACAGTCAACACCTGAGCAGGTAAGACAGTCAACACCTGAGCAGGTAAGACAGTCAACACCAACACCTGAGCAGGTAAGACAGTCAACACCTGAGCAGGTAAGACAGTCAACACCTGAGCAGGTAAGACAGTCAACAAGACACAGATATGATCATGTCTGGCGCCTTAATACACTATATTTCATGGGTCAAACTCTCTCTATGTATCATCTAGCACATGAATGTTATATTGTAATAAAGGTAGGTGTTACTCACCTGTGTTAGACACCACAGGTGTTACTCACCTGTGTTAGACACCACAGTTGTTACTCACCTGTGTTAGACACCACAGGTGTTAGACACCACAGGTGTTACTCACCTGTGTTAGACACCACAGGTGTTACTCACCTGTGTTAGACACCACAGGTGTTACTCACCTGTGTTAGACACCACAGGTGTTACTCACCTGTGTTAGACACCACAGGTGTTACTCACCTGTGTTAGACACCACAGTTGTTACTCACCTGTGTTAGACACCACAGGTGTTACTCACCTGTGTTAGACACCACAGGTGTTACTCACCTGTGTTAGACACCACAGGTGTTACTCACCTGTGTTAGACACCACAGGTGTTACTCACCTGTGTTAGACACCTGTGTTAGACACCACAGGTGTTACTCACCTGTGTTAGACACCACAGGTGTTACTCACCTGTGTTAGACACCACAGGTGTTACTCACCTGTGTTAGACACCACAGGTGTTACTCACCTGTGTTAGACACCACAGGTGTTACTCACCTGTGTTAGACACCACAGGTGTTACTCACCTGTGTTAGACACCACAGGTGTTACTCACCTGTGTTAGACACCACAGTTGTTACTCACCTGTGTTAGACACCACAGGTGTTACTCACCTGTGTTAGACACCACAGGTGTTACTCACCTGTGTTAGACACCACAGGTGTTACTCACCTGTGTTAGACACCACAGGTGTTACTCACCTGTGTTAGACACCACAGGTGTTACTCACCTGTGTTAGACACCACAGTTGTTACTCACCTGTGTTAGACACCACAGGTGTTACTCACCTGTTAGACACCACAGTTGTTACTCACCTGTGTTAGACACCACAGGTGTTACTCACCTGTGTTAGACACCACAGGTGTTACTCACCTGTGTTAGACACCACAGGTGTTACTCACCTGTGTTAGACACCACAGGTGTTACTCACCTGTGTTAGACACCACAGTTGTTACTCACCTGTGTTAGACACCACAGTTGTTACTCACCTGTGTTAGACACCACAGGTGTTACTCACCTGTGTTAGACACCACAGGTGTTACTCACCTGTGTTAGACACCACAGTTGTTACTCACCTGTGTTAGACAATCACGAACGAGAATGATCTATCACGATTTCTCAGGGATACTAATCTTACAGAGAATAACTAAACAATGTCCAACTTAACCCTTTGAGGGTTTTCGTCGTACTAGTACGTCTTACGCGTGGGGGTTTTTGACGTACTAGTACTCATAAATTCTAGCGGCCTCAAATCTAGTGGGAGAAAGCTGGTAGGCCTTCATATGAAAGAATGGGTCTATGTGGTCAGTGTGCACAGTCTAAAAAAAATCCTGCAGCACACAGTGCATAATGAGAAAAAAAAAACTTTGACCATTTTTTTTAATAAATCAGCGACTTTGCAGTGTATTTTCGTATGGTATTTATTGTTGTATTCTAGTTTTCTTGGTCTCGTTTTATAGAATGGAAGACATATTACAAAAATTGAGATGATTTTGACTGATTTTACAAAGAAAGGTGCCTTGAAATTGAGCTCAAAGTAGCAGAAATGTTCGATATTTACCAAACTTCAAAAGTAAACAAATCGTGCCAAGCGTGCAATACACGTCAACTGGTGAGTCTAATATTCTTTCACAAGTGCACCAATAATATTTATACCATTTTTTACACTAATGCAGTAGTCTGCATAACAGTAAATCTTATATTTTTTGTGAAAATAAAAATTCAAAGTGGAAAGCAAAAGAATATAAGAGGGGCTATGAGACATGACTAATGACTAGAGGAAATGTCATTTTAGTGCCAGGAATGTCTTTCTTGTTTATTCTGGACCCTATTCGGAAATTGGCATCTTTTGAAATTTGTGTGAAATTGGCAAAATTGCTAAATTCTGACCACTGTACTGGATAGTTGAATTTCATAAATGAGTGGTTTCTTGCACCCATTCGATAGAAAAAATGTAGTTCTAGCGAAATATTCATGTTTTTTTGTCGACTAGTACAGTGAAATTGGCCGAAAATGGGGCTCAAAGTGTGCAAAATCACCGATGCGTAAACATCGCCGAGACCGCTAACTTTGCGAGAGCATAATTCCATAAGTTTTCTATCAAATTTCAAACTTTTGGTGTCTTTATGATCGGGAAAAGATTCTCTATCTTTTCATAAGAGAAAATAATTTTTTTTTTTTTAAATTTGGCCGACCCTGAGAACGAGTTTCGGAGAGGGCCTGTCGACCCTCAAAGGGTTAAAAGCCTACGTAGTGTAGTGTATGTTTTGCTCCATTATTGTTCAAATTTCCTTGTGCAATCTCTTAGTAATTAAATAATCAAATACCTCATTTTGTGATTTTACTAGTAAGCATAAGTCACCTTAAGTGATTTTGTTATTTACTATTGTTTGCTTAAACATTACTGAATTGATACTTTCTCTGTCCATATTACTACCTCATATTTTTTTTAAATACTGTCAATTGATATTACTTACTAAAATTAATAATTATCATTTTTACTAAAATTTCAATTTACTCTTAACATTTTTGACATTTAATAACCATTACTTGTCTAATTACCTTTACCTGTTTTAATACCACATTTAGTAGGTTGGTAGACAGCAACCACCCAGGGAAGTACTACCGTCCTGCCAGATGACTGTGAAACAGAAACCTGTAACTGTTTTGCATGATGGTAGGATTGCTGGTTTCTTTTTCTGTCTCATAAACACGCTAGATAACAGGGATATCTTGCTACTCCTACTTACACTTTGGTCACACTTCACAGACACGCACATGCATATATATATACATACATCTAGGTTTTTCTCCTTTTTCTAAATAGCTCTTGTTCTTCTTTATTTCTTCTATTGTCCATGGGGAAGTGGAAAAGAATCTTTCCTCCGTAAGCCATGCGTGTCGTATGAGGCGACTAAAATGCCGGGAGCAATGGGCTAGTAACCCCTTCTCCTGTAGACATTTACTAAAAAAGAGAAGAAGAAAAACTTTATAAAACTGGGATGCTTGAATGTGCGTGGATGTAGTGCGGATGACAAGAAACAGATGATTGCTGATGTTATGAATGAAAAGAAGTTGGATGTCCTGGCCCTAAGCGAAACAAAGCTGAAGGGGGTAGGGGAGTTTCGGTGGGGGGAAATAAATGGGATTAAATCTGGAGTATCTGAGAGAGTTAGAGCAAAGGAAGGGGTAGCAGTAATGTTGAATGATCAGTTATGGAAGGAGAAAAGAGAATATGAATGTGTAAATTCAAGAATTATGTGGATTAAAGTAAAGGTTGGATGCGAAAAGTGGGTCATAATAAGCGTGTATGCACCTGGAGAAGAGAGGAATGCAGAGGAGAGAGAGAGATTTTGGGAGATGTTAAGTGAATGTATAGGAGCCTTTGAACCAAGTGAGAGAGTAATTGTGGTAGGGGACCTGAATGCTAAAGTAGGAGAAACTTTTAGAGAGGGTGTGGTAGGTAAGTTTGGGGTGCCAGGTGTAAATGATAATGGGAGCCCTTTGATTGAACTTTGTATAGAAAGGGGTTTAGTTATAGGTAATACATATTTTAAGAAAAAGAGGATAAATAAGTATACAAGATATGATGTAGGGCGAAATGACAGTAGTTTGTTGGATTATGTATTGGTAGATAAAAGACTGTTGAGTAGACTTCAGGATGTACATGTTTATAGAGGGGCCACAGATATATCAGATCACTTTCTAGTTGTAGCTACACTGAGAGTAAAAGGTAGATGGGATACAAGGAGAATAGAAGCATCAGGGAAGAGAGAGGTGAAGGTTTATAAACTAAAAGAGGAGGCAGTTAGGGTAAGATATAAACAGCTATTGGAGGATAGATGGGCTAATGAGAGCATAGGCAATGGGGTCGAAGAGGTATGGGGTAGGTTTAAAAATGTAGTGTTAGAGTGTTCAGCAGAAGTTTGTGGTTACAGGAAAGTGGGTGCGGGAGGGAAGAGGAGCGATTGGTGGAATGATGATGTAAAGAGAGTAGTAAGGGAGAAAAAGTTAGCATATGAGAAGTTTTTACAAAGTAGAAGTGATGCAAGGAGGGAAGAGTATATGGAGAAAAAGAGAGAGGTTAAGAGAGTGGTGAAGCAATGTAAAAAGAGAGCAAATGAGAGAGTGGGTGAGATGTTATCAACAAATTTTGTTGAAAATAAGAAAAAGTTTTGGAGTGAGATTAACAAGTTAAGGAAGCCTAGAGAACAAATGGATTTGTCAGTTAAAAATAGGAGAGGAGAGTTATTAAATGGAGAGTTAGAGGTATTGGGAAGATGGAGGGAATATTTTGAGGAATTGTTAAATGTTGATGAAGATAGGGAAGCTGTGATTTCGTGTATAGGGCAAGGAGGAATAACATCTTGTAGGAGTGAGGAAGAGCCAGTTGTGAGTGTGGGGGAAGTTCGTGAGGCAGTAGGTAAAATGAAAGGGGGTAAGGCAGCCGGGATTGATGGGATAAAGATAGAAATGTTAAAAGCAGGTGGGGATATAGTTTTGGAGTGGTTGGTGCAATTATTTAATAAATGTATGGAAGAGGGTAAGGTACCTAGGGATTGGCAGAGAGCATGCATAGTTCCTTTGTATAAAGGCAAAGGGGACAAAAGAGAGTGCAAAAATTATAGGGGGATAAGTCTGTTGAGTATACCTGGTAAAGTGTATGGTAGAGTTATTATTGAAAGAATTAAGAGTAAGACGGAGAATAGGATAGCAGATGAACAAGGAGGCTTTAGGAAAGGTAGGGGGTGTGTGGACCAGGTGTTTACAGTGAAACATATAAGTGAACAGTATTTAGATAAGGCTAAAGAGGTCTTTGTGGCATTTATGGATTTGGAAAAGGCGTATGACAGGGTGGATAGGGGGGCAATGTGGCAGATGTTGCAGGTGTATGGTGTAGGAGGTAGGTTACTGAAAGCAGTGAAGAGTTTTTACGAGGATAGTGAGGCTCAAGTTAGAGTATGTAGGAAAGAGGGAAATTATTTCCCAGTAAAAGTAGGCCTTAGACAAGGATGTGTGATGTCACCGTGGTTGTTTAATATATTTATAGATGGGGTTGTAAGAGAAGTAAATGCGAGGGTCTTGGCAAGAGGCGTGGAGTTAAAAGATAAAGAATCACACATAAAGTGGGAGTTGTCACAGTTGCTCTTTGCTGATGACACTGTGCTCTTGGGAGATTCTGAAGAGAAGTTGCAGAGATTGGTGGATGAATTTGGTAGGGTGTGCAAAAGAAGAAAATTAAAAGTGAATACAGGAAAGAGTAAGGTTATGAGGATAACAAAAAGATTAGGTGATGAAAGATTGGATATCAGATTGGAGGGAGAGAGTATGGAGGAGGTGAATGTATTCAGATATTTGGGAGTGGACGTGTCAGCGGATGGGTCTATGAAAGATGAGGTGAATCATAGAATTGATGAGGGGAAAAGGGTGAGTGGTGCACTTAGGAGTCTGTGGAGACAAAGAACTTTGTCCTTGGAGGCAAAGAGGGGAATGTATGAGAGTATAGTTTTACCAACGCTCTTATATGGGTGTGAAGCATGGGTGATGAATGTTGCAGCGAGGAGAAGGCTGGAGGCAGTGGAGATGTCATGTCTGAGGGCAATGTGTGGTGTGAATATAATGCAGAGAATTCGTAGTTTGGAAGTTAGGAGGAGGTGCGGGATTACCAAAACTGTTGTCCAGAGGGCTGAGGAAGGGTTGTTGAGGTGGTTCGGACATGTAGAGAGAATGGAGCGAAACAGAATGACTTCAAGAGTGTATCAGTCTGTAGTGGAAGGAAGGCGGGGTAGGGGTCGGCCTAGGAAAGGTTGGAGGGAGGGGGTAAAGGAGGTTTTGTGTGCGAGGGGCTTGGACTTCCAGCAGGCATGCGTGAGCGTGTTTGATAGGAGTGAATGGAGACAAATGGTTTTTAATACTTGACGTGCTGTTGGAGTGTGAGCAAAGTAACATTTATGAAGGGATTCAGGGAAACCGGCAGGCCGGACTTGAGTCCTGGAGATGGGAAGTACAGTGCCTGCACTCTGAAGGAGGGGTGTTAATGTTGCAGTTTAAAAACTGTAGTGTAAAGCACCCTTCTGGCAAGACAGTGATGGAGTGAATGATGGTGAAAGTTTTTCTTTTTCGGGCCACCCTGCCTTGGTGGGAATCGGCCAGTGTGATAATAAAAAAAAAACTACCTTAGCTCATTATTTTTACATTTGTTAAATAATTCAGGTGCTATTTTTTAGCTTAGAATATTTACTTTGTTTTATACTTAATTCTAACTATAGATTCACTACAAATCTTATGATTACAAGCATTGATCCTGATACCAACCTCTTATTGAATGACTTAAATGAATCAAACAGTAACTGTAATTACTACAGCAGAACAATCAAAGGCACTTCTCAGAGCCAACAACAACATAACTCTCTTTAACTACAATATCAGATCTTTAAGCAAGCATTACGATGACCTCATAGCATTACTAAATTCCCTGCATGCCAGTATGTCCATCATTACACTAACTGAAACCTGGCTAAAGCCTGATACTACAGATGTCTATGCCATTCCTGGTTACACAGCCATACACAACTGTAGGCCAGATCAGCAAGGGGGTGGCACAGCTATATACTACTCAGACCAACTAGAATGTATCACTAATACTTGCACAAGGGATGAACATGGGGAATATATAATAGCTAAATTCAAATCCAGATACCTACAAAAACCTCTCACAGTGATAAACATCTACAGAGTACCACAGTCAAACATTAGCCAATTTTAATGAAAACCTAGGAAGTATGAAAACTGATGCACGCATGAGCAAAGATCACTTACTACTCTCTGGTGACTTCAATATAAATCTCCTGCAAGACCAGGACCCACATGTTACAGAATTCACAAACACTATATGAGTAACTGCATGTTGCTACCAACAGTAACAAAACCTACAAGAGTTACAGAGACTAGTGTTTCCCTACTAGACCACATCTGGACCAACACCATATCCCCTTTAAAATCAGGCATAATCACAGATAATACCACAGTCCACTACCCTACTTTCCTCATAACAACTCTTGGTAAATTACCCCAAGACACTACTAAAGTCACCTTCAGACTTCACAATGAGGCAGCCATTAATAACTTCACAACAGCAGTGACAAACATTGACTGGCACACTGAGCTAGAAATCTATACAGATATTGACGAATGTATTAATAATTTTCTAAAAAAGACCCAATACCTCTATAACAAGCACTGCCCTAAAAAAACTAAACAGATGACAGCTAAGAGACTGAACAGTCCCTGGCTAACACCCAGCATCCTCAAATCCATAAATACAAAACACCAATATGAAAAACAGTACAGAATGGGTCACATAACCAGAGACCAAACAAAACGTTACTCGTCAATCCTAACCAGCCTGATAAGAAGGGCAAAAAAATTGTATTATGAATATAAAAAAGACCTGGAAAACCCTATCAGAAA
>NW_027200089.1:0-24418 GCF_038502225.1 Cherax quadricarinatus
TCCCAGCATACATAAGGGGGATTACCAACAGACCCCTGGCAGTCTTCAAGCTGGCACTGGACAAGCACCTAAAGTCGGTTCCTGACCAGCCGGGCTGTGGCTCGTACGTTGGTTTGCGTGCAGCCAGCAGCAACAGCCTGGTTGATCAGGTTCTGATCCACCAGGAGGCCTGGTCACAGACCGGGCCATGGGGGCATTGACCCCTGGAACTCTCTCCAGGTAAATATCTTAGTGACTATATTGTGTGTGCAATTAGTGTATATTTCAATTATATTATTGTTCAAGGCCCTTAACTATCCTTTGCTAACTAGTACCAACTACCTCATATATTTTTTTTTTCTACTTTTTTTATTATTTTGCTACCTTAACTTGCATATTTTATCTTGTCAATTTAATTCTAGTTTTTTATATTATTAGATTAAACCTATTGTACTATAGCTCATTCTAGCTCAAAACATAGACTCCACAAAAGTCATTATTAGACCTTAGTGCAATTACAAGTGAGAGTCTTGTTCTATTTTTAATTTGTATTTTTATATTACTAGTTTATACCTAGTTGTACTTTAGTTCATTCCAGCACAACACATAGACAACATCAACTTCATTATGTGTAGTAGTGACTATACTCTACATGACCAAAATACTCTAGCTATATACTTGTCCAAACTTCCTACCACTACAGATATCAGTACTAGAACTCAACACACAACTCAGGATATAAATAACCATAATTTAAACCTAGAAGATGATTGATCACGTTGACCCTGATCTAAACCTCCATAATCTGACACCCAATCAAAACCTATTGGAAAGTAACTGCCTTTATTACACAGCATCACAAGCCAGCACTATCCTAAACAATGCTAAAAGTCTATCAGTACTTAACTACAACATCAGGTCCTTAAGCAAACACTATGATGACCTCCTAGCACTCCTTGAATCACTAAAGACACCCTTCTCCTGCATTATTCTTACTGAGACCTGGCTTAAGCAGGACACAATAGATATCTACCCTCTACCAGGATACACAGCAATTCACAACTGCAGACCAAACCAAGTTGGGGGTGGTATTGCAATCTATTACTCTAACCAATTATCTTGTATTAGCACCACTTGCTTTAGTGATGAATATGGGGAATACATTTTTGCTAATTTTACTGTAAAAAACCTTAAGACGCCTATAACAATCGGTGCCATTTACCGGATACCTCACACAAACATCCCAAATTTCAGTGAGAAATTAAAGTCACTAATAACAAACAGACAAATGAATAAGCACCACCTTCTCTTAGCTGGAGACTTCAACATCAACCTTGGCTTACTAGATGATCAGCCTGTAACTGATTTCATCAACAATATGAACAACACACTTCTCATACCAACAATAACTAAACCAACCAGGCTCACTGAGACAAGTGCAACCATAATAGACCACATATGGACCAATATACTAGCCCCCCTTAAATCAGGGATAATCACAGATAGCACTACAGACCACTACCCTACCTTCCTCCTGACAAACATTAGTAAACCACCACTTGAATACAACAAAGTCTCATTTAGACTCCATGACGAGGCCTCAATAAGGAAGTTCACAGCTGACCTAGAGACTGTTGACTGGCCTACAGAATTCTCCAAGGCCAATGGTATTGATGACTGGACAGACATTTTTCTTAACAAATTACTTAGACTATACAACAAACATTGTCCTATAAAAACGAAACAGATCACAAACAAACGGCTTGGTTGCCCATGGCTAACCAGCACCATTCTGAAATCCATTGACAAGAAACACCAATATGAAAAGCAATATAGACAGGGCTTAATACACAAAGATATTCTTAAACACTATTCATCAGCTCTCACCAAAGTAATAAAGAAAGCCAAACAACTATACTACTCCAGTAGATTCACAGACACTAGAGGAGATATAAAAAAGACCTGGAAAACACTCTCTCAGATTCTAGGGACCCACAAACTGAAAAAAACCAAGAATATTGTCCTAACTAAACCTAATGAAACACCACTACATCCCACTGACACAGCTAACAAGATAAACGACTTCTTCTCAACCATAGGATCTAATCTCGCCAGTAAAATCCCACATACCAATGCCCATGCCGGGGACTACCTAGATGGGAATTTCCCAAATTCCTTCTATCTTGCACCAACTGAGCCCACGGAAGTCACCGAGATTATAAAGTCACTTAAAAATAACTCGGGGAATCTGTCTCATGTCCCACCATTACTGTACAAGCGAGCGGCCCATGTCCTTTCGCATGCTATTTCATTACTTTTTAACAAGTCACTAGAGACTAGCACCTTCCCGAAACTACTCAAGATGGCAAGGGTTACACCAATACATAAAGGTGGTGACCCTACAGACTTAAACAACTATAGGCCAATATCAAACTTACCATTGCTATCCAAAATCTTTGAGAAACTCGTGCACAGGAGACTATATTCATTTATAACGGCACAAAACATACTCAACCCCTGCCAATTTGGATTCAGGAAAAATAAAAGCACTAATGATGCAATCATAAAAATGCTAGATCTGCTTTACACAGCATTGGAAAATAAGGAATATCCACTAGGAATTTTTATTGACCTAAGAAAAGCTTTTGACACAGTAGACCACGACATCCTACTCCACAAACTTGACCATTACGGTATAAGAGGCCATGCGCTTGCTTATTTCAAATCTTACCTTACTAATAGGTATCAGTATGTCACCATTAAAGACACAGCATCAACAACACGGCCACTTGATACTGGAGTTCCGCAGGGAAGTGTCCTTGGTCCCCTGCTCTTCCTCATATACATCAATGATCTTCCAAACGTATCCCAACACCTGAAACCCATTCTCTTTGCTGACGACACGACTTATGTCATCTCTCACCCTAATCTTGCCACCCTCAACACCATTGTGAATGAGGAGCTGATCAAAATATCGACTTGGATGACAGCCAATAAACTTACGCTTAACACTGACAAAACCTACTATATTATGTTTGGTAGCAGAGCAGGAGATGCACAAATTAACATTAAGATTGACAACACTCTAATTACCAGACATAATGAGGGCAAATTCCTAGGCCTATACCTTGACAACAACCTGAATTTCAGCACCCATATCCAACACATAACCAAAAAAGTATCCAAAACGGTTGGGATCCTCTCCAAGATACGATACTACGTGCCGCAAAATGCCCTTCTCACACTATACCACTCACTTATTTATCCATACCTCACCTATGCTATTTGTGCTTGGGGATCAACTGCAGCAACACACCTAAAGCCAATAATAACCCAACAAAAAGCTGCAGTAAGAATAATCACTAAATCCCATCCCTGGCAACACACCCCCCCACTCTTCATAGATCTAAACTTACTCCCTGTTCAGTACATCCACACTTACTACTGTGCAATCTACATCTACAGGGCCTTAAACTCTAATATCAACCTTGACCTAAAACGCTTTCTTGATAGTTGTGACAGAACCCACAGGCATAACACCAGACACAAACATCTCTACGACATTCCCCGTGTCCGACTAAACCTTTACAAAAATTCAATGTATGTCAAAGGCCCTAAAATCTGGAACACCCTACCTGAGAACTCTAGAACTGCAGACACATTCATCACCTTCAAAACTACCATTAGAAAACATCTTATCTCCCTGATACACCCCGTCAACTAACTACACGAATACCACCTGGTGGTTCACACTTACACTCACTCACCCATTTGACCATAAACAGAAATATTAATCTCAATCTTAAAATAATGAATCCTGTGATACTCCAATACTGAAACTATGTACTGTGCCAAAACAAAAGCATTCACATTGCTAAACTCACAAACTAGTATTTAGTCACTTAGCCATAATACCAACTTACCTCATAATTTGTAATATTTTAAAATTAAGAATTAAACTAAGTCTGCCCGAAATGCCTAGCCATGCTAGGCGTTCTAGTGGTACACTCTGTAATCATTATTTTACTACATGTAAACCACACAATAACCAAATTTCTGTAAACTCAGCATTGTAATCCTTATGAATAAACTTTATTTGAATTGGTCCTGTGAATTTAATGTAGTGATACTGGTCCTGTGGGGAGCAGCAGCAGGATAATACTGCACCACCTCTAGGGGCCCTTAACAACAACAACAGTTTGGTGTGTGTCATGGGCACCAACACATGGTGTGTGATTCTCTCCTACTTTATCCATTTATCAGCGATGCAGATTACATGGTGAGTTTAAATATGTGGCCTGTAGTTATAACTTTTCTCTTGACATATGCAAGACATCACCATCCCTGTAGAAGCCATTATTAGATGTACTAGTCATTATATTTTGTTGTTGCAGAAGTACTATGAAGATTCTATGTTCAATAAAGCCTAGAGATAAGGCCTGTGTTTCTATCACAACAATTTATTGAACATAGAATCCTGGGCTACCTGGTGGTGATCCTGCGCTAGACTACATCACAACATGGAGCGTTTACTGAAACCTGAGAGGCTAGACTGTGACCCCAGCTTATCAACGGCTGCTCAGGAATGGAAGCACTGGTTTAAGACTTTCGGAAACTTCTTGGGAGCCCTTCCTAAAGAAGATCTAGATAAACTAAGTCTGCTCATCAATTTTGTGTCACCTAAGATATATGAGGCTATTTCTGAGTGTAATACCTACGAAGATGCTATCAAAACCCTCAAGTCTCAGTATATTAAACCTACAAATGAAATCTTTGCACGCTATCGCCTTGCAACTCGCCGCCAGCAGATTGATGAGTCCTTAGAGGAATACTTTCAAGCACTGAAAATTTTAGGTAAGGACTGTCACTTCCAAGCAGTGACAGCTGCTCAGTATTGTGAAGAGTCCATCAGGGATGCTTTTATCAGTGGCCTGCAATCACCAATAATAAGGCAGCGTTTATTGGAGAATAAAACTCTCGACTTAGCCGCTGCCTTTGACCAGGCAAGAGCTCTAGATTCAGCCCAGAAGAATTCTGAAGTATACAGTACCACTCAGCCTTCTCGAGTGGTAAGTGCTGCAATTCCTGACCAAGACTCTTGCAATGAAGTTACTGTGGAACCTGCCTCAGTGACAGCAGCAGCAGGTACGGTGTGTTTCTTTTGTGGTTTTTCAAGACATCCACGTCCAAAGTGTCCTGCTCGTGAAGCAATGTGCCATAAATGCCACAAGAAAGGTCACTTTGCTAAAGTATGTCGTGCTAATGCATCAACAAGAGCTAGTGCCTCCACACATTCCAGTGATCATGCGACTCTAGCAACAGTGACTTCTGCGGCTACTCCAAATTCACTGTCAAAGGCAGTTGTGAAAGTATTCATCAAAGGAACAGAAGTAGATGGTCTTATTGATAGTGGCAGCTCAGAGAGTTTCATCAACCTTGACTTAGTTAAACGGCTCTCCTTGACTCTACATCACTCATCAGGTACCGTTTCCATGGCATCAACATCTCTCTCTATTCAGACCTTAGGGTTTTGTAAGGTAAATCTCAGAGTTAATGGAAAGGATTATCAAGATGTACATTTAGCTATTCTGCCACAACTGTGCTCTGATGTTATCCTTGGTCAGGACTTTCAGAAGCTGCATGGTAGTGTCACCTTAACATATGGAGGTGAACTGCCTCCTCTTGTTGTCTGTGGACTTAGCACTTTAAGGGTAGACCCACCAAAGCTGTTTGCAAATCTTACCGCGGATTGCCATCCTATATCAGCTAAGTCACGCCGCTATTCTTATGAGGATCGGATGTTCATTGAGAAAGAAACTCAGAGGCTGCTGAAGGAGGGTATTATAGAACCGAGTGATTCCCCTTGGCGTGCACAGGTTGTTGTTGTTAAAGATGGTTATAGGAAACGGAGACTGGCTATCGATTACTCTGAGACAATCAACAAATTTACACTTCTTGATGGGTACCCTCTACCTCGAATTGACGATACAGTGAACAAAATTGCTCAGTACTACGTGTTTAGCACAATTGATCTGCAGAGTGCCTATCATCAAGTCCCTATAAGGAATGAAGATAAACCATACACAGCGTTTCAGGCTAGTGATGGCCTGTATCAGTTTACCAGAGTCCCTTTTGGAGTCACCAATGGGGTAGCCTGCTTCCAACGAATTATGGATTCACTCATTCAGGAAGAGCAACTCATGGGAACTTACGCGTATTTAGATAATGTTACCATTTGTGGCAAGACCCAGGAGGAACATGATGCAAACCTTGATAAGTTTTTGGAAGCCGCCAAGAAGAAAAATATCAGTTACAATGAGGAAAAGTGCACTTTTTCAACTAAAAGGCTTAGCATCCTTGGTTATGTAGTGGAAGGAGGTTCAATATTCCCAGACCCTGAACGACTACGACCTCTACGGGAACTTCCAATGCCTCAAGACAAAAAGTCACTCCGAAGAACTCTTGGTCTCTTTGCTTATTACTCACAATGGATCTACAACTATTCAAGTAAAGTCCGCCCATTGAGTGCTACCACATTTCCTGTGACAAAGGAAGCAGAAGCCGCTTTCCATACTCTCAAACAGGACATTGAAAACTCAGTAGTTCAAGCCATTGATGAGTCCCTACCATTCGAAGTGGAAACGGATGCATCTGACATTGCCATTGCTGCAGTCTTATCTCAGGCAGGACGACCAGTAGCCTTCTTTTCGAGAACTTTTCAAGGATCAGAGAAATGTTATGCTGCTGTAGAAAAGGAAGCCCAGGCCATCATAGAAGCAGTTCGCCACTGGAGGCATTATTTAACTGGTAGACATTTCACCATAAGGACTGACCAACGGTCCGTGATGTATATGTTCGACAAGAGGCACAAAAGTAGGATAAAGAATGACAAGATATTACGCTGGAGGATGGAACTATCGTGTTATGACTTTGATATTCTGTACCGACCGGGTCAAGAGAACATCTCACCTGATGCATTCTCTAGGTCCCACTGTGGAGCAGCATGTCATGATTTGCAATCACTCTCAGCTCTCCACAAGGCTTTGTGTCACCCAGGAGTTACACGCCTGTACCATTTTGTCAAATCAAAGAACATGCCCTACTCAGTGGAAGATGTGCGACAAGTGATCAGAGCATGCAGAGTATGTGCAGAGTGCAAGCCAAACTTTCATCAGCCAGAGAAGACTCATCTCATAAAATCCACCCAGCCTTTCGAAAGATTGAATATAGATTTCAAAGGACCTCTACCAAGCACAAATCAGAATAGGTATTTCCTTAACATAGTAGATGAATATTCAAGGTTTCCCTTTGTATTCCCCTGTGCAAATATGGCTGCTTCAACTGTTATTAGTTGTCTTTCACAGTTGTTCTCTATTTTTGGTATGCCAGCTTATATCCATTCAGACAGGGGATCCTCGTTCATGAGTAACGAACTTCAGGAGTTTTTGGCTAGCAAAGGTATTGCCTGCAGCAGAACAACAAGCTACAACCCTCAAGGCAATGGTCAAGTGGAGCGGTTCAATGGTACTATATGGAAGGCAGTTACAATGACATTAAAGTCGCGCAATCTACCTGTTCAACACTGGCAAACTGTCCTACCTGATGCTCTTCACTCTATTAGATCACTGCTGTGCACAGCTACTAATGCAACCCCTCATGAAAGACTCCTCAACTATTCACGTCGTTCCTCTACGGGAGCCTCCGTGCCCACTTGGTTATGTCATCCTGGACCCGTTCTCCTGAAGAGTCACCGTAGGATGAACAAGACGGATCCTTTAGTGGAAGAGGTAGAGCTCCTGCAAGCTAATCCACATTACGCCCACATTCGCTACCAAAATGGTGAAGAGACTACAGTATCTACAAGACATTTAGCCCCAGTTGAAATCCCTATTAGTGTGGAATCTCAAGATACACCAATAGATGTGAAAGATGCTTCGTTTTCTCCTGGAAAGCCCCTTGAGACTACCCCTATGGAAATAGAGGATTCTGCTCCAGCAGTTAATCAAACCCCGCTGGAAAATATCGAACCTGGTGAAGAGGCTCAAGGGCTACGAAGGTCGGGACGTGTACGTCGCCCACCTAACAGTTTGGGAGATTACTGTCTCTGATATTTTAGAAGGGGGAGATTGTAGTGATACTGGTCCTGTGGGGAGCAGCAGCAGGATAATACTGCACCACCTCTAGGGGCCCTTAACAACAACAACAGTTTGGTGTGTGTCATGGGCACCAACACATGGTGTGTGATTCTCTCCTACTTTATCCATTTATCAGCGATGCAGATTACATGGTGAGTTTAAATATGTGGCCTGTAGTTATAACTTTTCTCTTGACATATGCAAGACATCACCATCCCTGTAGAAGCCATTATTAGATGTACTAGTCATTATATTTTGTTGTTGCAGAAGTACTATGAAGATTCTATGTTCAATAAAGCCTAGAGATAAGGCCTGTGTTTCTATCACAACAAAGATGATATTTATAGCATGTGTGCTGAGGTGGGACCTGAAGCCAAACTGCTTTTCGGTGAATAGGTGGTTGAATTCCATGTAGCAGTTCTGTCTGTTTGAGACGATTTTTTTTCGAAGACTCCCCGTGACTTCGAGTAGGGAGATAGGCCTGTAGTTCTCTGGTTTCCACTTGTCCTTGTTGGGTTTTGCAATAAAAATCATCTTTGCCAACGCCAAGACGGCATTGAAGACATTCACCAGAGACATCTTGCAGTTACGGAAAAGGTACTTTAATTGTTTTGCTGTTATGCCTGATGGCCAGGTGCTATATTTCTCATTCGGCCAATGACTTGGGACATCTCTCTGAGGGTAATTGATCTAGTGAGAGGTTGGTCGTTCTCGAAAGATGTGTCTATTGATGGTATTGGATGAAAGTCTTCCAGGTTTTCGTCCCGCCACTGGTTGACCCACTGGTAGTGGTTATTGTTAAATCTTCTGCTGTCGTTGTGTGAATGTTCTTTCATACTTCTCCTGTGGCCTGTGATACCCCAATACTGAAACTATGTATTGTGCCAAAACAAAAGCATTCACATTGCTAACTCACAAACTAGTATTTAGTCACTTAGCCATAATACCAACTTACCTCATAATTTGTAATATTTTAAATTTAAGATTTTTTTTTTATATTTTATTTAAAACTCAGGTACAAAAATATATGGATACATAATCAATATGTAACAAGATACAGGTAGTGAACAATAATCAACTTTGACTACACAATACTGAAGAAGCACATATATAATGACAGAAACGGCTGCACTCAAATCAAACACCGCTTGTACGTACTGTGCTTCACATGAAAAGGTGGTAATATAAAAAAAAAAAAAAAAAAAAAAAAAGATAGAACCTACCCAGTAATGCTTACACTCCCCCCCCCATGAAAAACGTGCCACTTTCACCTTAGATACACAGTGACAAATCTCTTATACTTATACATTTGTAAAAGCATTAAAAACTCAGCATTGTAATCCTTATAGAGAATAAACTTTGAATGACAAATATAGAAACACAATCCAGCCAGCTAAACGGATGACACTATAATACAAGGAATGTCTGAACCTGATGGCTCACATCCACCATAGAACACAATCCACCCTACCCTCATATACCCTATGGTAATAATTAATATCGTGCACGGTGGTGGATTTAATACACTACCGCTGACACTTCAACCCCCCCCCCCCCCACATGCCTATTAACTGTCTGCCGTCACCAAATTTAAGAATTAATCTAAGTGCCCGAAACGCCTAGCCATGCAAGTAAGTAAGTAAGTAAGTAAGTAAGTAAGTTTATTCAGGTATACACAAATACAGTTACATAGAATTATCATACATAGCAGCATATGTGTAGAGAACCTAGGATAACCCAAAAAAGTCAGAGTGACTTATTTCCATTGGGGTCCTTTTACCTTATTATTATAATATAAAGGTTATAATATTTTCTTATTATTCTATAATGGAGATAACATCTTCATTAGGTGTTCTAGTGGCCCCCTCTGTAATTGGTACTTTACTACATGTAAATCACACAATAACCAAATTCTGTAAACTCAGCATTGTAATCCTTATAGAGAATAAACTTTGAATTTGAATTTGAATTGAATCAACATAGGTTGGTCTTGTGGGTCCTCGAGCAGGGTAGTCACCTCCACACCGTCTACGTCGATGAGGGAATTTGTAAGCAGATCTAGTGCATTACCTTTGTAACTTGTTTAGCTATCAAAACTTTGGAGTCCAGTCCCTGGATCCATTACGTACCTTTGTAATCTTTTGACTACCACCCACAGGATGGGTTTGGGTTGCATAATAAAGACATTAAACTTCATATATATATTTTTTCCCGGACCTCAATAAGGCGTAAGCTTCAGTAGCCCTTAACCTGAGTAACACTAACAACAACAACAACAAGTTTTCACAATTTGCTGTAACTATCCTCGTCTTTGTGGTGTCTTGAGACATCTTGGTAACTGTTGTGAACGCTGGGATAGTCTACCATCCACACAACTTTTTATTCCATAGCTACTATTGATTCCCTTTCATTCTGATAATAGCGCCTAATATTATGGAAATTTAAAATTCAAATGTTGCAAATTACACGTGGTTATTTATTGCAAATTTATATTTTAGTTGTTGAGGTCAGAGTATTATTTGCAGTTTTTCAACTATCCTTAGGTCCTCGAGAGATAATTAAGTAATTTTCATAAAATGATTTATCTTACAATTTTTTGTTGGTGTCCAGCAACATCACTGATGATGTTATCCAGGAAGTAATTAAGTTTAAGTACAGGTACACATAAGTACAATTATCATACATAGTGTAAATTATCTAGGATAACCCAAATAGTCAAAGTGATTTTATTTCCATTTTGATCGTCAATATGTTATAACCACCAGTTGTCCAGCAACATAATTTAGGACGAAAATTTTATTCATATTACTAAACCAAGCATATAATAACCCAGGGTAACCAAAAAGCCACTGGCTTATTTACATTGTTTCTTTGATCCCCTTTGATAAAGATAACGATTTTATTTCTTTGTAAAGGTTACAATGTGTAATTACAATTTTGGTTTGCTAAGTACAAAGAAAACCACTATTATGCAGACTAATCCTAGTACATAATAACTACTTAAATCTAGACAAGCTGATAGTGGTTAACTATCATTAAAATCTTTATTTAATCTTAATACTAATGCGAGGTAGTCAAGGTGGAGGTTCATAAATATTAATCTTGAAGTTGTGCATAATAAAAACAATATTACAATTAATGATTCAAGCAGTAATATTTCATGGATTGGAAGATGTTTAATAGACTAGAGGTCATTGCATTTTTGCAATGCACATAAAGTTCTCGCTTCACACGATGAGGGTCCGGGTTCGATTCCCAGCGAGGGTAGAAACATTGGGTGTGTTTCCTTAAACTGGTTGTCTATGTTCCCCATCAGTAAAATGGGTACCTGGGTGTTAGTCGACTGGTGTGGGTCGCATCCTGAGACATAACTGACCTAATGTGCCCGAAATGCTCTGCATAACAAGTGGCTTTCAATATGTAGTATGTGTGTGATGTCAGTTAGGCCTGTATACCTTGTACATGTACTTGTAGAAATAAAGATATTATATTATTATTTTATTATATAGTGTGAGACTGACACGAGGGATGTCAAAGAGTGCCTTATGTCTTGTATTGCTGGGAACACACAGCAGTGGGTTAATGTTAACCCAGATACCTGCTTTCTGTTGGGTGAGCAGGGGCATCATTTATAAGGAAACTTGCCCAGTGTCTCCAGCTGTGCCAGAACTAAACCCAGGTTCTTAAGACATGAGCCAAAGACTAGTACCACAACCTGAGCCACATCCCAATGCTTTCAGTTATACAACTTGTGGGTTGCTTCCTAGGGAGGAAGATTATCCTGAGTTGCCTGAAATGCTCTGCAACCAGGGGCTTTCTGTGTAGTATGCCAATGTTAACCCTTTGACTGTCGAAAGGCCCAATCCTGAAGTGTCTCCTGGTGTCGCAAAATATTCGAAAAAAAAAAATTATTTTTTCTTATGAAAATGTTAAGATTATTTTTGATTGTTTTAGTCCAAAAAAAAAATTTCCCGTCAGTACTTACCGAGATATAGAGCCCTGAAGTTTGCCGAAAATGAGCTGTGAACGGCAACAGCGGTGACTGCCGCTCACCCGGTAAACTTTGATTTACTTGTATTCGACGGTTTCTTGTTTTTTTCACTATTTTATTTTTTCACATAACTTTTGTGGCCTGTGAGACCAAATTATTGTGCAATGTTCAAATATACACTCGCTGAATGTAACACAATTATAGCAAAAACACTCGTATCATTATAATGTTCCTAAAACTTGTTTACACAAACAATATAAAAAATTGTTTATTATGATTGTTCTATAATATATATACCTACGTACAATCACTGGACACTTTTCTAGAACTGCTGCAGCTTGTGGAATTCTTTGAAACATGGGTATAAGCACAATGGTGTTTTACACTCCTCACACATAAAACGAGTGTCTCTGCATTTTTGTGGGCGTTTTGTGGTATGTCCACAGACAAAACACCTCTTCTGAGCATTTTTCTTGAGAGCAGTAGCAGGCAGTGGTATGGGGTAGTGATCACCAGGCTTCAGACGAGAGGACATGTGTTGATAATTTCGTGGGCGCTGGTCTATTGCAGGTGTTGTTCCTTGGTACTTGAATATTATTTGTCTGATGACTGACAAACAAAATTCACCATATTTGGGTTTGTTCTTGGTCTTCAACTTATACATATTATAAGCATTCAGCATGGAAATGTCAAGAAGATGGAAAAACAGTTTTATGTACCACTTATAACTCTTGCGAACACAGTCAGCAAACCCAATCTGCATGTCACATTTGTCCACTAAGCGCATATTGAGGTTGTAATCCATCACAGCTGCAGGTTTTACAATGGGTTCATTGGTCTCTCTATTCTGCTTGCCAGTGTCTACCATTTCGTGTCGGTGAACTGATGTCAGCAGTGTGACATCACGTTTGTCATGCCACCGAAATGCCATGATGTCATTGGCAGCAAACACCTGCACTTCACCTCTACGACTGCCAGCATCGAACCTAGGCATATGTTTACGATTTCCACGCACTGTGCCACACACATCTGTCATGTTCACTCGCAAGAAATCACTGAGTATAGGGCTTGTGTACCAGTTGTCAGTATATAAAATATGCCCCTTACCAAGATATGGCTCCATCATTGTTCTAACCACATCACCAGAGATACCCAGTAACTTTCTGGTATCTTCCAGTGTTTTACCGCCACTGTACACAATTATATCCAAAACCAGACTAGTTTTGCAATCACACAGAACAAATAACTTTATACCAAAGCATTTCCTCTTGCTTGGTATATACTGCTTGAATGAGAGTCTTCCTTTGAACAAAATCAAAGACTCATCAATAACAAGCTTCCTGAAGGGATAAAAATACATACAGCACTTTTGTTTCAGGTACATAAACACACGTCTGATCTTATATAACCTGTCGCTTCTGTCAGGCCTTGTTTTGTCTGAAAAGTGTAACATACGTAACAGTAACACAAATCTATTCACTGGTATAATGTCACTGAAAGCAGGGGTTGAAATCAGGCGGTCTGTCGTCCAGTATGTGTTGACACTGTGCTTATACACATGTGGCATAAGCATTATTGTGGCAAAGAACAGATACATCTCTGCCACAGTTGTGTCCTTCCACTGGTGTAGGCGTGATCTTGGTGACAGAATAGTGTTTGCCATGATGTACTCAAAGTATGTATTGCTTTCCCTGACAATAATGTCCATCAGGGGTTCATCGAAGAACAACTGAAAGCATTCCAGTTCAGTGGGATTGTTCCCAAGTGTACATGATGGCCATATTCCACTTTGTCCTCCATCAAAGTCATGGGGACTGGGAACAAACTCGTCATCTTGCTGCCAATCCCAGATGTGGTCAGCTGGTGGGTTCTGGATATTGTAATGTGGTTGTGGTTGTGCAGGTTGTGGTTGTTGTGGGAGTGTGGGGTCAGGTGAGGCTGGTTGTAGTTGTGCAGAGTCAGCAGCGTGGGTAGTAGCGTGGCCCGCTGCCAGTGTCACATGACTCATGCCACCATCACTATCACCACCACCGCCTGCTGCCTCACTTGCATCATTGATACCCATCGTAACAATATCGTCATCTTCACTATCAGGTCGTGGTGTAGGGCCACGGGATGTGCTCCGAGATGTACTCCTTCCTCTTGGAAGAGCATATGGCACACTACCAGACCGCATGCGACGTCGTATATACTGCCGCTTCACAGGGGAATATTCACCCTCACTGTCACAACTAGAACTGCTTTCAATAACCTTGAAATCACTATCACTTACACTGCTCACATCTGAGTCTTGTACACGGGCAAATAGTTTCCTCTTTCGTCCTGGTACAGGTGAACATGAACGAGCCGGCCCAGCACCAGAGGTGGAAGGTTGTGGGTCATCTGGGTTTTCATCACTAATTATGTTATCCTGGGCACTTTTTTCGGTCACACCCGCTTCAAAACCAGGGAATTCACTTTCACTGACACTTTCATCGCTGTTTGAGCTATCACTTGGGAACAAAAGACCTCCAATCCGCCGAGGAGTGAGGAACTTCTTACCGCGAGGCATGGTGAAAATGGACTACCAAGATGGCGTTCCCACAATGCACCGCTGAGTCCCAGATTTTTTTCACAGGGTGCACACCCACCACTGAGACCCATTCTCTCTCATGTAGGCCTACCAGCCCTCTCCCGCTTGATTTGAAGCCGCTAGAATTTATGCGTATAGATACGTCAAACACGGTATCTCCCATGACGTATATATACGACCGCGACAGTCAAGAAGTAGAGGAAATAAATGAGGTTCAGGTTCTAGGTCTGCCCGTAGATAATAAATTAAAATTCAATGTTCATATCCATCTCAGGTTAAAAAAAAAAAAAAGTAAAAGAACTGTAAGTATACTCTCCAAAATTTGCTATTATGTTTTCCAGTCTATACTTCAAGCACATGGCAGTACTTCTTTCTCTTATTTACCCAAAAACTCCATATGTCACCTATGCAGTTTATGTCTGGAGTTTTATCTCAACTATCCACATCAAACTAATTATCACATAACAAAACACAGATATCAGAACCACCACTAACTAAAATTTTAGGAAACACTATCCTCCCTATTCAAATCCCTAGACCTGCTAAATGTTAGTGCCATACATACTTACCTGGCAGCCATTCACACCTCCTCTTCAAAACACTACATACATCATAATGGAAAGCTGAAGCAAAACAAACAGGCATCATGAATCTCTATGGAAAGTCAATGCAAATAAAAATTTAAAATATGTGGAATAACTTGCCAGATGATTTAAAAAACTTGGTAACTTAGGAAATTCAAGTAAAAACTTCAAAAGATTGTCCCCCATTTTTTTTTAATGTGCAGTAGTTCCTTAAATTGTCATTATACTTTTACTTTCCAGTTATAAATACACCTTGTTCCTTAATTTTTTTTAAATGTAATCACTTCAACCATTATTGTATAATTACTTCCTCTTTTACATATGTACATATTTACTTTTGTGATGTTGTATTTCAATTTAACATTAATTTTTTTAATAGCTTTCTCTTATTATGTATTTGTTAGTTTCCCTGAATTTGTAAATTACTATAATGCACTAATTTAATTGCATATATTTATTTTAATATACAGTTTGTGGGGTAAACAACATCACTTCTGATTTTGCTTTTGGACAGACTTGGAGTGGACGTATTGCACAAAAACAAGATTGTGTGATGAAACAATCATCCCTGTATGGGAAGACTAGTGAACATGGAAACTGAGAGAGATAAAACTACTGTTACAGCTATGGGTTCTCAACCTGAGTGCCACAAGGCACACACAACTTCAAAGTATGCTCAGCTTGTACATCATGAATCTAGCAGTTGCAGTCAGAACCTCGAATCTAGAACTGAAGCTGTGTGTTGTGAAATTGGAGGTGTTTCAGGTAATCCTCACTCCAAACTTGAATGCAGCCACTGCAGTGTTAAATTGAAATCTAGTACTGAACTGCCATTGTTTGCAAAGTCGAAGCCCATCTACAGTGAAAATGTGGAAACAGACGTGACATTAGATTCTCTATCACTGGGAGCACAATCTTTCAGTTGTAGTGACCCAACAGAATCTTGTGATCCATCAGATACTGAGGCTCGCAACAGCACCAGCTGTGCGGAAGACAATGAGGTATGTTATGAGTGATTCTTAAGAAAAAAAAAAAAAGATTATCAGTTTAATCAGCAAAAGTCTTATGGTGCAATTGGTATTTATTTTTACAGTGTGTAGTTTTATTAAAGGGTCCCTATATTTCCTCTAATTTTTAAGGAAAATCTTGATAATGCCTTTTATGTATTGATATTAAAGCTAAAATATTCCTAATGGGTCATAAAATTCAATTCAATTAAAACAAAGCAGTGTTAGCCTCTTAAAATAATAGGAACTATTTTTGGGGGGAGGATGATCTTCATTACATAAATATTTGATTTTCTTAATAAAAAATCTGTTACCGTACTGCGTAATAAAATTATTGCATTACACATTATATGTACAATGGTGGGTGCCATATCCTAAAGAGGGCAAGTGGACCGTAAAAAAAAAATCTGGATAATATGAATTTTTCATTTCTTTTGGAAAAATAAGTTTTTATAAATGAGACTGATAAAACACACAGTCATGCACTGCATAACAATGTTTTGGTCAGCGACAGACCACATACACAATGGTGGTGTAAACAAACCTACTGTGCTGCCTGTCGTAAAAATTATGTACTATCGTATGGTAGGGCCCCACTTACATGGCAGGTTAGGTTCCAGACTACTGCCGGAAAGCAAACATCGCCGGAAAGCAGAACGCCATTTTTTCCACTTATAAATGCATATAAATGCCAGGTAACAATTTTACACTAACATATATTAAGTGGGCAATAGAGCTAGGCATTAAAAACAATAAAAAGTAAAGTGTACACACAGTACACCCATTAATTACCTTAAAATATTTGTAGTCTTAATATAGGGTGAGGGGTGAGTTTAATTTGTAGGAAGTCAGGTTTGGGAGGTATGGTAGCCAGCCAGGGAAGCCCTCCCCACCCCATACACACATAATGTAAACAAACCAGATGAACACATCTGGTTTTCCTCACTTTACATTGTGCACCAGTTGTCTCCACATTGATACAGTAGAATAAATAAAGAGGAACACTCCCATTCTCATGTAACACAATTTTTAGAAGAAATGACACATACATACAATTATCAGTTATAATAATAATGTAGGTATGTAGTCCGTCTGGGCTACATACCTACACCTACCTACATAGCTATACGATACTTAATGTGGCCCAGAGCCATATTATTACCATCGACATACCATATGCGCTGAGGTTAATCGTTTCTAACAACTAGCTTTAGATGCCATCATAAACAAAGGGAGAAGTAATGAATAATTCATGCTGAGAATTGTAAACAAGAGTGTTATGTATTAAGGGGAGTGACATAATGTATTCTTACGCCCGGCTACCACACCTCCATAATATATAAACATAAAATGTTTATATGCAACATGTTTCTTATATAATTTTGGATTAATGAAAATGTTTATACAGTGGACCCCCGGTTTACGATCAGCTCCCAATGCGAATAATTATGTAAGTGTATTTATGTAAGTGCGTTTGTACGTGTATGTTTGGGGGTCTGAAATGGACTAATCTAATTCACAATATTCCTTATGGGAACAAATTCGTTAAGTAATGGCACCTGAACATACTTCTGGAATGAAATAATATCGTAAGCCGGGGGGTCCAGAGGCCAAATTTCAAGGTGTGCACCAGGGTCCAAGCTTTTTAAAAAAAAAAAATTTTTGTTATTTTTTCTTATGGAATGGTAAAGAATCTTTTTCTGAAGGTAATAAAACAAAAAGTACGATATTTGATGGAAAATTGATGAATTAATGCCAATTTTGATGTGTCAGCGATATTTACGCATCGGCTATTTTGCCGAATTTGACTCCCATTTTAGGCCAATTACATTATTCCAGTCGACCAAATTCTTAGCTATTTCACTAGTATTACTTCTATTCTATCGATTGAGCACAAGAAATCGCCAAGTCAACTGTTTCAACTACAAAATAAAGTGATCGGAAATTGGTAATTTGGCCAATTTAACACAAAGTTCAAAATATTCCAATTTCAAAATAGGGTCCAGAATAAACAATGTAGGCATTCCTGGCTCTAAACTAACATTTCCTCTGTTCATTAGTTATGTTTTCAGGCTTTACAAATGAATTCCATTTTGATTTTTTATTCACATAATGAATTTTTATTCAAACCAAAAAATAGAAGATTTACTGTTATGCAATATTGTAATAATTGTATAAATATCATCACCACATTTGTGAATGTATATTAGACCCACCAGCTGGCGTGTATTAGACGTGTGAGGTCATTTGTTTACTCTTGAACATCAGCAAAAATTTAACATTTCTGCTACTTTGAGCTCAGTTTCAAGCCATTTCCACTACTAAAACCAATGAAAATCATCTCTATTTCTGTACTATATCTTCCATTCTATAAAATGAGACCAAGAAATCGCAAATACAACTATAAAAAACATACGAAAAAACATTGCAAAGTTGCTGTTTTAATCGAAAAATTACGGTCTTTTTTTTTCTCTCTTTATGCACTGTGTGCTGCAGGATTGGTTTTATGTTGTGCACACATACCACATAGATGTATTCTCTCATATCTAGGCCCAAATTTACCGCTCATAGCTTATCAGAGTGAGCTGAACTCATGGGGTAGATCTACGGTTTGAACCCCCAATGTAAAACCGTAGATCTACGGCACGGACCCTGTTTCTGGGTTTCTTTAAGATTTACCTAAAATGGGACAAGGCATTGTCATTGAACATGTTGCAGACACAGCCTGCAACAACTTTGTAAGGGTGATGTTTCTCCACAAATGTTTGCACCTCAGTCCAATCCTTAACTGAAGACACCTTCTCCACTCTCTCTTCCTCCTCTGAAGCAGTTTCCTCAGTTGTGGCCTGTGCTGTTCCAGATGAAGGTCTTGCAGCTCTTCAGTGGTTAGCTCTTCACCGTGGTCATCCACCAACTCTTCCACATCCTGGCCACTCACATCCAACCCTGTGGACTTCCCCAAAGCCACAAAGATTCCACAACAGGCATAGGGTTGTCAGGGTCAGCCTCAAACCCTTCAAAATCCTTCTCTTGGACACATTCTGGCCACAATTTTCTCCAAGCAGAGTTCAAAGTCCTGGAAGTCACTCCCTCCCAAGCCTTACCTATAAGGCTTATGCAGTTGAGGATATTGAAGTGATCCTTCCAGAACTCTCTTAGGGTCAATTCAATGTCTGAAGTCATGTCAAAGAACCTTTGAAACATTGTTTGGGTGTAGAGTTTTTTGAAGTTTGAAATGACCTGCTGGTCCATGGGCTGGATGAGAGGAATGGTATTAGAGGCAAAGAACTTCACTGCAATGAAACTAAACTCCTCCAACAATTGGTCATCCAAGTCTGGAGGATGAGTAGGAGTACTGTCCATTACCTGTAGGCACTTGAATGGCAATTTATTATCCAGGGGGTATTTCTTCACACTTGGGCCAAACACTTCATTGGACCAATCAAGGAAAATTTTCCTCGTGACTCATGCCTTATTGTTAGCCTTTCACATCACACACAATTTACTCTTGATGACACTGTTTTTCTTGAACACTCTGGGATTTTCAAAGTGATACACCAGTAAAGGCTTCACTTTGAAATCCCCAGCAGCATTACCACAGAACAAGAGAGATAGCCTATCTTTCATAGGCTCATGTCCTGGCAGTGCCTTTGATGTAGGTCCTCTTTGGCGTTTTCTTCCAAAACAGGCCTGTTTCGTCACAACTGAACACTTATTGGAGGGGGAATCCTTCAGCCTCTATGTACTCCTTGAATTCATGCACGAATTTTTCAGCCGCATGTTTGTCTGAACTTGCAACCTCACCATGCCTTACAATATTGTGTATGCCACTTTGCTTCTTGAAATTTTTGAACCAGCCTTTGCTGGCCTTAAATTCACTAACAGCAGCATTCGTTCCAGGCATTTTCTTTACGAGATCCCCATGCAACTGCCTTGCCTTTTTGCAAATTATTTAGGAGGTTGAAAAGTCTTGTGCCATGATGTTGACAGGGTGTTGTCTAATTGTACTTATGGCACTCCTGCTTTTCATTGATAGTATTGAAACCTTACTCCTATATCTCTCGTACTTTTGAATTTCCTGTTTGATGAGAAATTGTTTAAAAAAAATATAATTTATATGGTACCCATATGCTAACCTTTCTTATTTGTTTTTATTGCATTGTCATTTCAGCAAGGCTGAGATCTTTACACCTGGATACTCATGGCAAGAAATCCGTCCTACAGAAGAGATTGAAGACATATTATAAAGTTCAAAAGTTACAGGAAGAAAACATTGAGGACCCAGGTTTTAGGCAACTCTATTATGACAACTATGTGATTATAGACTTTGAGGCTACCTGTGATAACACAGATCCTCACAATTATAGGTAAATTATATTAATTCATGCTTAGTTGCATATGTTTATTACATTTGTTTTAGAGAGTTTAACCCTTTCAGGGTCCATGCCGTAGGTCTACGGCTTTACTATGAGGGTCCAATCCGTAGATCTACGCCATGAGCTCAGCTCACTCTGATAAGCTGTGAGAGGTAAATTTGGGCCTAGATATGAGAGAATACATCTATGTGGTATGTGTGCACCACATAAAACATCCTGCAGCACACAGTGCATAATGAGAGAAAAAAAAATTGAGACCATAATTTTCGATTACAACAGGGACTTTGCAGAATTTTTTGTATGTTTTTTATAGTTGTATTTGCAATTTCTTGGTCTCATTTGATAGAATGGAAGATATATTACAGAAATAGAGATGATTTTGATTGGTTTTAGTACTGAAAATGGCTTGAAACTGAGCTCAAAGTAGCGGAAATGTTAAATTTTTGCCAGTGTTCAAGAGTAAACAAATGACCTCACATATCTAATACACACCAGCTGGTGGGTCTGATATACATTCATAAATGTGGTGATATTATTTATACAGTTATTACAATATTGCATAATAGTAAATCTATTTTTTTGGTTTGAATAAAAATTCAATATGTGAATAAAAATTCCAAATGGAATTCATTTGTAAAACCTGAAAATGTAACTAATGAACAGAGCAAATGTTAGTTTAGTGCCAGGGATGCCTGCATTGTTTATTCTGGACTCTATTTTGAAATTGGAATATTTTGAACTTGGCATTAAATTGGCCAAATTACCAATTTCCGATCACTTCACTTTGTAGTTGAAACAATTGACTTGGCGATTTATTGTGCTCAATCGATAGAATAGAAGTAATACTTGTGAAATAGCTAAGAATTTGGTCAACTGGAATAATGTAATTGGGCAAAAAGGGGAGTCAAAGTCGGCAAAATCGTCGATGCATAAACATCACTGACACATCAAAATTCGCGAGAACATAATTTCGTCAGTTTTCCATCAGATTTTGTACTTTTTGTTTTATTATTTTCAGAAAAAGATTCTCTACCATTTCATAAGAAAAAATAACAAAATTCTTTTTTGAAAATTCTTGGACCCTGGTGCATACTTTGAAATTTGGCCTCTGGACCCTGAAAGAGTTAATGTACAGTACAGTAGTTTTACCACAGGTAAATAAGAACTGCAAATATAAACTATCTGAGAATGACTTGTTTTAGGAAGAGAATTCCTACCATATATTTTACAAGCTAAGAGTTGTTGTCTTATATCAGTTCATTGTTCTAATAACTCCATAACCTTTGCAATAATGTATTGCCATCAGTTAGACACCTTATGGTTTTCACCTTTTTTTTTTTTTTTGTTAATTTTCTGTTTTATTTCATTTGTATACATTACCTTCAGACCCACATCATATTGACTTAAAACACTTACTTACCTTTAACACAAAGCTACAATTAACATGTGTAGACAGTAGGGCCCCACTTATATGGCAGGCTAGGTTTCAGGCTACCACCAGAAAGCGGACATTGCCGGAAAGCAGAATGCTATTTTTTCCACTTATTAATGCTAGATAACAAGTTTACACTATCATATATTAAATTAATAGTAGAACTAACATATATTAAGTTAACAGTAGAACTAGAAATTAAAAAATAAAATGTAAAATACACAGTACACACATTACTTCAAAATATTTGTAGTCTTCATGTAGGGCGAGAGGTGAGCAGTATTTATTGTAAGAAGTTAGGTGTGGTAGGTATGGTAGCCCTCCTGGTCAACTCACCCACACGTAATATACTGCGACATTTAAAGTACCCCAGAGCGATAAAATGCATATACATTACACTCATTATTTACCTTAAAATATTTGTAGTTTTAATGTAGGGTGAGAGGTAAGTAAATGCGAGAGAGAACGAGTAAATGAGAGAGGACAGAGCCGCAGAGTATGTAAACAAACAGATGAATGCATCTGGTTTTGGTTGATTCGTGTTCATTCCCATGTTTTTAAATCTTATACCATAATACAAACACCTTACATTGTGTACAAGTTGTCTCCACATTGGTAAAGTAAAATAAATAAAGAGCAACACATTCCCATTTTCATGTAACATGCCATTTTTAGAAGGGATAACACTGAGTGAAGGCATACAAAAGGAATAATTTTCTACAGTTACCCCCAGTAACACTATTGTGTACACATTTCCCTTGGTGTTGAACTGGAGAAAACGTTATTCTTTCTGACACTCTGACAAGACGACTGGAAAAACATCTCATATTTATGTTAATTTATTCTACTGTGGGTGTATTTATCATATTTGTGTTACGTAGCATGTTTATTATATGATTTTGAAAAAATATCATAGATGGATTAATGAAAATGTTTATATTAACAAAATATACAACGTTTAATGCACCTCAGAGTGATTATTATTGTGTTATTATTATTATCATTATTAATATGGCATCTTCAAGACTAATAAGACACTCTTAGTGATTTTAACGTGTACCTGCATGCCAGCACAGTGTGTAAGTTTATTTAGGTACAAGTACACATAAGTGTAATTATCATAGTAGAGTACGTATATAAAATATGAAATAACTTTAAAACACTTGAAATTTTGGAAAGTTTCCAGACATAATGGAGAGCTGTGCTCACGGAGAATGTAAACAAACTGGGTGGCCCGCGGTGGCTGTATTAGAAAGTCAGGTGGGAGAGCCGTATAGAGAGTTTGGGTCATAATTTGAAATGTCCGTATTAGCAGAACACCATAAGGTGAAAAGCCGTGAAGCGGGACCCTTTTGTACTATAGTTATGTTTTGAAAGTCAATGTATATTAATATTTTCTGTTATAAAAACTAATACACTATAAAAACCTAGGTTTATTTTTCAAAAATCTAAAAATTTAACCATTCAGTAATGTTTCTAAAAAATATGCAAGGAGATTGATGTCTAGAGACAGTGGAGCTGTAATGTTTGAGAACACACTATGGTGTGACTGTCATGCAGAGAATTTGGAGCATAGAAATTAAAAAGTTTTGTGGGGTCACCTTGGATAGAATTCAGATGACCAAGGAGGTGTGGAGGTGGTTTGGGCATGCAGAAAGGACGGAGAGGTTGTATAAATCTTAAGTCAAAAGTAGGAGGGGTAGGGGTCATTCCCATTCCAGAAACAGAAGGCTTTGAATTTTAGAGGACTGAGCATCTGGCAGGCTTGTGTGAATATGTTGAATAGGAAAGAATGGAGGCAAGTGTATTTTAATGGACATGCTGTTGGAATGTGAGCAAGGTGACATTTATGAATGGATTCACGGAGAACCGGTTAGCTGGACTTGAGTCCTGGAGATGTGAAGGGCGGTGCCTACACTCTGAAGGAGGGGATGGGGATGTTATATTTGGATTGTGATCTGAATTATGAATGATGGTGAATGTGTTCCCTTCATTGGGTCACCTTACATTAGTGAAATATGGCTATTGACGTAAAAAAAAAAATCCTTATATTCTCTCAACCCTGACTACCCCTACATTGAACACTGCACTCCATTTTAAGTTAATGATGATGAATTAGACACATATGCAACATCTCGGTACCTTTATTTTGTAGATGTTTTCCCATCCAACAGTTTTATCAGTACAATACTGGAACATAAACAGAAGACTGTAAAACAAGAGGTCATCAGTCCCTCAGCCTCACAGAATTATGTATACCACACTGTTCACAAATAAGTCTCAAAGAATTTTGGGTCTCCTCAATTGTGGTGCCACTAAGTGTAGCATTCCCTCTTTCCAAG
>NW_027200090.1:0-10000 GCF_038502225.1 Cherax quadricarinatus
GGTGAAGGTGGTGGTTGTGGCGGCTAATATCATGTTTGTCATTCTTATCCACCACATTAGTTAGGTTGATTGAATTCTGTATATTATACAGTATGCTTTATTCTATCTAAACAACTCACACACGAGCCATCTGCTACTTTTTTCCCTCTCTGGTCTCATCTCTGTCAGACTGTCGTAAACTATGTCTGATTTACATAAGACGAGTTTCTGTTCCTGATCCGTTTTTAGTACACTTACGAAGTGTGTTCAAGCTCCTCCAGAAGCCTCCTTCTTATTATTATCTTTATTATTATATTATTTTTATCTTTCTTCTTTTTAATATCATTATTATTTGTTATTATCATATTCTTGCACTTAATGCTTAGCGTTGATAATAAGCCACAAGTCTGTGGAACCTGCCTGCCTCTCTTCCTTCCTCTAATTGGGAGGAGCAGAGTAGCCGCCATGCAGGAGTCTGGAAGACTTTCTCTCTCGTGTTTTGATAGAGATTAATACACGAGGTTTACTCACAATTATTGCTCGCTCTTTCAAGAGCGAGCAATATATATATATATATATATACATATATATATATATATATATATATATATATATATATATATATATATATATATATATATATATATATATATATATATATATATATACAGTGGAACCACTACTTGCGAGCGCGTCCCATGCCTAACCCTTCTAGGGTAGGGTAGGTGCCTGAGCCCGAGCTTACAGCTCACAAGACTGTCATTCCCATTAGCCCCCTTGGCGCGGGGATAGCAGACCAGAGAGGCCTAGCTTGTGACTAGGCCTGGGAACAGTTAGTCCCAAAGATGAGGAGGTACTTGTGCGTCTCCCCATGGGCGACTTAGGTCTCAGACACTTCCTAAAGAGGGAGTCAAGGCCGGGCCACCACTTGGAAAAGGCCCGGGCCGGGAGAATACCGGCGAATCTTTAATAATAGTAATAATAATAATAATAATAATAATAATAATAATACATATACGTATATATATATATATATATATATATATATATATATATATATATATATATATATATATATATATATATATATATATATATATATATATATATATATATATATATATATATATATATATATATATATATATATATATATATATATATATATATATATATATATAATGTGTCGTGCCGAATAGGCAGAACTTGCGATCTTGGCTTAAATAGCAACGCTCATCTTGCCACATAGGACAAGCGAAAATTTGTGTGTACAATAATTTCGCCAAAATCATTCTGAACCTAACGAAAAAAATATATTTCACTGTGTTTGTTTTGTATTAAATTACTGTAAACGTAACTAAAATATATTTAGTTTTGTTAGGCTAAAATAAATTGTTCTTGTTATAATAAGGTTAGGTAAGTTTTCTAAGATTCTTTTGGAGCAAAATTATAAATTTTTACATTAACATTAATGAAAAAATATATCTTTAAACGTAAAGAGAAAATTTTAGAAAGGACTTAATTTTAAATGAGTTCTTGCTAATTGACCAGTATTACCTATTAGGCACGACATTATATATATATATATATATATATATATATATATATATATATATATATATATATATATATATATATATATATATATATATATATATACTATATGCAATAAGATCACAGTAAACAGGTGATTTTTAAATTATGCAAAACAACCACTGTGAAAGAGTAGTGAAATTCCAAGCGCTTTCGTGACTACTCACATTGTCAAGGAACTATTAATTATTAGTTCCTTGACAATGTGAGTAGTCACGAAAGCGCTTGGAATTTCACTACTCTACACAGTGGTTGTTTTGCATATATATATATATATATATATATATATATATATATATATATATATATATATATATATATATATATATATATATATATATATATATATATATATATATATATATATATATATATATATATATATATATATATATATATATATATATATATATATATATATATATATATATATATATATATATATATATATATATATATATATATATATATATTGCAGTTTAAAAACTGTAGTGTGAAGCACCCTTCTGGCAAGACAGTGATGGAGTGAATGATGGTGAAAGTTTTTCTTTTTCGGGCCACATAATTTATCCTGCTGAGGATCTTAATAAATGTTGTATATTGTTATGTATCCTTTTATGCTGTGATATGTGGCTATCATGTTATCTTCTCTTTTCCTGCCATCAGATAGCAAGGTATATTGTTTTATATTCGGTCATTTAAATTTATTTATTATAGCTGGTGTAATTATTTTGTATTTCGTCTTGTGTATTTTTTTTACTATCTCCTACGTTCTTATTTATAGTGTTGGCATCACAGCACTATTGTTTATTTTAATTTGGGTTAAACTGGGGTGAGGCCACAGCTTCAGCTTGCTTAGTGTATCAGGGTAACAGCACAGCAGTGTGGCAACATTTCACTTACGTGATATTCCAGTGACTATCTTTTGTTAATGATACCACCATGAAACATCTCTCTCTCTCTCTCTCTCTCAAAAGTAACATCAACATTTGTGCTAAGTGAGTTTAGTGATTTGGAGCCTAACCAAGGATACCGCAAGGATCATTGAACAGTGAATAACCCGTGAAGTGAATTACCAGGTGCCCTAAGTCAGTCACAATGCAATAAGACAACGTGAAAGTGATATTAGTGGGAGAAGAGAGAGGCAGCAGGCCTAGTGTGGTATAAGTGGTGCTGCAACGTGTCCCCAAGAAAGAGAATAAAGTACAAATCAGCGTGTCACCGATGAAAGAAGCACAGTAAATATGCATAAATTATACACAGTGAAGAAACAGAGGTGGAGACACAACGCACCACCATCACAAGTTGGATAATCTACAGGCTGCTTCGCAAGTATTCACTTATGTGTGGTTGGAGAGTCGGGTGTAGATTCTAGGTACCGTCAGCTGTTAAGTGAATTGTCCCCTCTTAGTATGAACAAGGAGTGGGCTAATAAGTACTCAGTAACAAACAGTAATTGGTTATTTAAAACAGAAGTCAGGGTAGGGAGACAGATGTCTGTTAGACTAGAACCTCTAGGAAGAATGATAAGCATAGACGATACAAGCAGTGTATGCAACACACACACACAAACACACATGCACAGGGTTCCACAGTAGTCAGTCCTAGGACCGGAGCTATTTCTGATATATGTAAATGACATAACGGAAGAAATATATTCAGAAGTGTCCCTGTTTGCAGACTATGTGAAGTTAATGTGGAGAATTCAATTGGGGTAGGACCAGGCAGGACTACAAAGGGATCTGGACATGCTGCAGGCCTGGTCCAGAAACTGGTTCCTGGAGTTCAACCCCACCAAATGCAAAGTCACGATGATTGGGGAAGGGCAAAGACCAGAGGGTACTATAACCTCACTCAAGGAAAGGGATCTTTGGGTGAGTATAACACCAGGCACATCTTCTGAGGTGCACATCAGCAAACCTAAGAGTAGCATTCCAACATCTCAGTAAGGAATCGTTCAGGACTCTGTACACAACATACGTCAGACCCATATTGGAGTATGCAGCACCAATTTGGAACCTACACCTGGCCAAGCACGTCAGGAAAGGACAAATGTTTGCAACGAGACTAGTCCCAGAACTAAGGGGCATGTCCTACAAGAAGAGGTTAAGGAAAATCGACCAGACGAAACTGGAGGACAGAAGACACAGGGATGACATGATAACGACATATTAAATACTGAGAGGAATCGACAAAGTGGGCAAAGACAGGATGCTCCAGAGATGAGACAGCATCAAGGGGTCACTATGGAAGTCAAAGACGAAGATGAGTCACTGGGATGTTAGGAAGTACTTCTTCATTCATAGAATTGTCAGGAAGTGGAATAGTCTGGAAATTGATGTAGTGGAGGCAGGATCCATACATTATTTTTAGAAAAAGTATGATAAAGCATTTGGAGCAGGGAGAGTGGACCTAGCAGCGACTAGTGAAGAGGCAGGGCCAGGACCTGTGGATCGATCCCTGCAACCACAATTAGGTGAGTCCAATTAGGTAAGTACACACTTCATCACATTCGCACAATCACACTCACTACTTTTCACATACTGTCACACTCATGTAGACCAATACTCATACACCCACACTCATACACCCACACTCATACACCCACACTCATACACCCACACTCATACACCCACACTCATACACCCACACTCATACACCCACACTCATACACCCACACTCATACACCCACACTCATGCACCCACATGTACACTCACACAGACACACAGACACACAGACACACAGACACACAGACACACACACACACACACACACACACACACACACACACACACACACACACACACACACACACACACACACACACACACACACACACACACACACACACACACACACACACACACACACACACACACACACACACACACACACACACACACACACACACACACACACACTCACACACTAATATTACAACACATGCACTAAGCTCCCCCTCTCAAAACAAAAATGGCAGGACGAATATGCAAGGGTAATGGGGATGGTTGGGATGATAAGGAAGCATTAGCATAAGGGATCAAGAGCACGATGGAACGAGAGTGGGAAAAAACTGAGTTTTACAGTTTGATGGCGAAGATATCTGCAGAGATCAAGAAGTGGGAGTTACAAGCTCTTGCTGCTGAGGTTAAGTTGCAGAGCCTGGCAGATGAACTGGAAATGCTGAAGTGAAATATAGAGTTGGGGACAGATAGGAGCAAGGTGCTGGTTGCAAGAACCACATCAGTGAGGGGACTGGAGGATAAGGAGCAAAGAAGCCCCTTGAGGAAATGATATCAGGCCACTAAGAGGTCTTGGAGATAAGGGAAACAGCCAGGGAGATACTTAAATTGGACCCAGAGTTATGGAGGGAATTGAAATGGGAAGAGGAGAGGGAGAGGTCACCTATTATTCAAGGGCTCCATGAGGCAGAAGGGAAGACCTATGAGGAAAGAAGACAAGGTGAGGGAAAAGAGATTGAGAGCATCATTGCAGTAACAGGAGAGGACATGAGCCAACTGACAAATTTTCAGAGATTATGGCAGTACTCCAGGGAAAAGAAATACCCAATCAAATTGACATTCAAGAAGGAAATGGTACAAATCAAAATCCTGCAGAGGAAACCATGGTTAAAGGATTCTCCAAAATAACAGTGAGTGTACCTTAACCACAACAGAACACACAAAGAATGGGAACAACCGAGAGAGTAAGAAGGCACCAGAGGCAGGAAGACGAGTCAGAGCAGGTACTGACAGACAGGGATGCACAGCCTCAGGGGAAACAATAAACACAACTGCCCATAGAACCATCCACAGCATCCCTTCAACCCCTACCAACCCACACAAACCAAACACAATAACCAGAAAAGCCACACTCCATACACACAGTCTATACTCTACCACTAATACCACCACAACAACATTCCACCATAACATCCAGCCCTGTTTACCCCACAACCTGCACCATCCCCTCCCCCCCCTTGAATACATTTCTGGAGAGGAAGCTGAAGGTATGGTATACCAACACAGATGGAATGATAAATAAGAGTGACAAGTGGCAGAAAATAATCACTGAGGTATCCTTGGACATCATAGCACTTAGAGGCACAGCTCATGAGGGTGATAACAGATGTTATCTTCCCATCTGGATATCAGATCCTGAGGAAAGACAGGATGAGCAGAGGAGGAGTTGCACTGCTCATCAAAAACCAATGAAGTTTTGAGATGGGAGGAGTAGTCAGAGGTGAAGTGAATGACTGCATAGTAGGAAGACTTCTATCTAGGGGTCCGAAAGTGATGATAGCAGTGACGTACAACCCAACACCAAACAGCAGGAGACCAAGACAAGAATATGATGAGAGTAACAGAACGATGGTGGCCACACTAACTGAGGTTGCCGGAAGGACCCACATAAGCAAAGCAAAGCTATTCATCATGGGGGATTTCAACCGCAAGAAGGTAGACTGGGAAAATCTGGAGCTACGTAGGGGACTGGAGACATGGAGAGTCAAGATGCTGGAGGGGGTGGTGGAAAGCTTCATGTACCAACATGTTAGGGACTCAACCAGAGAAAGAGGAAATGATGAACCAGGAAGGCTGGACATTGTATTCACCTTCAACAGTTTAGACATAGAGGAAATGACACACGAAACGCCCCTCGGTGCTAGCGATCACGTGATCCTGAGTTTCGAAAACAGTAGAATTAACAATAAAGAGCGAAGCACCACGAGAAGAACAGGAGAAATCAAACTTCAGAAAAGTGAACTACACACATATAAAGCAATTCCTGCATGAGGTGCAGTGGGTAAGGGAGCTAAACGGTAAAACAGTAAACAGAATGATGGAACTCATGACCGCAAAGTGCAGGAAAACAGAGGAGAAGTTCATGTCAGGTGTCGACAAAGACTATGGGAAGATCAGAGGGAGCCCATGGTTTACCCAAAGGCGTGGAGAGGCCAAAGCCAAATGTTCTAGTGCATGGAAAAAGTATAGAAGGCAAAGGACTCAGGAGAACAAGGAGTTAGGCTGAAGAGCCAGAAATTAATATATGCATGAATTAGGAGAGAAGCCTAGCATCAATACGAGAATGACATAGCATCAAAAGCCAAATCTGACCCAGAGTTTTTATATAGCCACATCGGTGTCCAGATAACATCTCTCCATGGGTCCTGAGACAGGGAGCAGATGCACTGTGTGCCACTTACAATAATCTTCAATAAATCTATTGAAATAGGGGGAACTGCCTGAGCTGTGAAAGACAGCATTGTCCCGATTTTTAAAAAAAGTGACAGGCAGCACCAAAGTACAGCCCTGTGTCGCTGACATGTATAGTATGTAAAGTTAAGGAGATTATCAGAAGAAGAGTGGTGAAGCAAGTGCAAGGTCATGAAGATTGGGGAAGGACAAAAAAGACCACAGACGGAGTACAGCCTAGGAGGTCAAAGGCTACAAAACTCACTCAATGAAAAGGATCTTATGGTGATCATCATGCCCAGCACATCTGAAGCGAACATCAACCGCATAATTGCTGCAGCATACAGGCGCATGAAGTGTCCGGGGCCCAAGACTGTTCAACTGCCTCCTCTGGCTGTCTTCAAGAAAGCACTGGACAGACACCTAAAGTTAGTACCTGACCAGCCGGTCTGAGGTTCGTACGTCAGTTTATGTGCGGCCAGCAGTAACAGCTTGACTGATCAGACCCTGATCCACCACGAGGCCTGGTCTCACACCGAGCCACGGGGGCGTTGACCCCCGAAACTCTCTCCAGGTAAACTCCAGGTAATGACAAACCCAAGAATAGCTGCACACTGCACACTGTGTACGTCAGGCCCATATTGGAGTATGCAGTATCAATATGGAACCCACACCTGGTCAAACACGTCAAGAAATTAGAGAAAGTGCAAAGGTTTGCAACACGACTCGTCCCGGAGCTAAGGGTTATGCCCTACAAGGAGAGGTTAAGAGAAATCAACCTGATCACACCAGAGGACAGAAATTATAAAGGGTACATGATAATGGCATATAAAATACTGAGAATTGACAAGTTGGTTAGGGACAGAATGTTTCAGAGATGAGACAACGACAAAGGGGTCACAACTGGAAGTTGAAAACTCAGTTGAGTTACAAGGATATTAGGAAGCATTTCTTCAGTCATATGTCATACCTAACAGAAGAGGTACAAAGGGAACAAAAGGCCATACAGGATATTGCAAGAAACCCAAAATATTTCTATTCCTAAGGAAAATACAAGCTAAGAACTACCTATAGAATTGGACCATTATTGAAAAGAGACTCATATAATGACGATGAATAGGAAATGAGTGAAATCCTAAAAGAACATATGAGTCGGTGTTCAGCAACCCACTAAATGACAGCAAGGTAGAAAATGTAGAAATATTTTTCACTCCAGAAGAAGGCCGCACAGACCAGTTAACTGACATTAATACAAATACCATAGATTTCGAAAAAGAAATGGACAACATGCCCACTCACTCAGCACCTGGACCAAATTCATGGAATGCTCAATTTATAAATAAGTTCAAAGTACCACTAGCACGAGCACTCAGCATTCCTTGGAGAAAGAGCTTAGATCTAGATGAAATACCGGAGGCCTTAAAGAGTGCAGACATAGATCCTTTGCATAAGGGAGGTAGTAGAGCACTAGCTAAAAATTATAGACCAGTAGCCCTAACTTTTCACATCATAAAAATATTCGAAAGAGTGATGAGACGGCAGGTTACAAATTTCATGGACCAGCACAACCAGCATAACCCGAACCAGCATGGTTTTAGAGCAGGACGATCATGTCTGTCACAGCTGCTGAACCATTATGACAGAATTACGGAGGCGCTGGAAGGCGACCAAAACGCAGATGTGATTTACACAGATTTTGCAAAGGCATTTGACAAATGCGATCATGGAGTGAAAGCGCACAAAATGAGGGCCAAGGGCATTACGGGAAAGGTAGGCAGACGGATTTTCGGGTTCCTAACACACAGAACACAAAAAGTAGTAGTGAACAGGGCAAGATCCAGCATCAGCGAGGTCAAAAGCTCAATTCCCCAATGCACTGTCCTGGCACCTCTGCTGTTTCTCATCCTCATAGCAGACATAGATAAAAACACCCGGCACACTTTCGTATAATCATTTGCAGATGACACTAAAATAAGCATGAAAGACAGTACGGTAGATGACACTGAAAAAATACAGGAAGACATAAACAGGATTTTCCAGTGGGCAGTGGAGAACAACATGACGTTCAATAGCGATAAGTTCCAGCTGCTTAGGTATGGAAAGAATGAAGAACTCAAAAGGAACACTATGTACAAAACTCAAGAGGGTCACCAAAAAGAACGTAAGGAACACGTAAAAGACCTGGGAATAATTATGTCAGCTGACCTTTTTTTTAAAGACCATAACAAGACAAAGATCACGACAGCCAGGAAGATGGCGGGGTGTGTATTGAGAACTTTCAAAACAAGGGAAATAATGCCGATGATGACTCTTCAAAACGCTAGTGCTCCCTCACTTAGAATATTGCTCAGTACTGACGGCCCCGTTCAATGCAGGAGACATATCGGAGGTGGAACAAATACAAAGATCGTTTACGGCTCACATTGAGCCAGAAAAGTATAGTACATGTTCAAGTCTTGAACATATACTCATTGGAGCGGAGGAGAGAGAGATACATGATAATATATACCTGGAAAGTACTCGAGGGCCTGGTCCTAAATCTGTACACTTCCATAACAACATGCTGGAGTGAGAGATATGGGAGGAAGTGTAAAATAAACCCAGTGAGGAGGAGGGGTGCGATGGGGACAGTAAGGGGTCCCAGACTATTCAGCATCTTACCAGAAGAAACACTGCTGGAACAAGTGTAGAAGCCTTCAAGAGGAAACTGGAGAAGTATCTTCACCAGGTGCCAGATCAACCAGGCTGTGATGGATATGTGGAGCAGCGGGCCTCCAGCAGTAACAGCCTGGTTGACCAGGCAAGCACCAAACGAGCCAGGCCCATGGGCGGGCTCAATGTATTCTGTTTATTAATAAATGTTCACATAGAATATAATATAAGGGGTGGTAGAAGAAGAAAAATATTCAAACAGCTCCGGGGAGAACCTTGAGTTTTCCCTGAGGTACGTTTATTGTCTTCTCTGAGGATGAGGGTCCCCAGTCCAGCTATAGAGGTGGTACTCACTCCGGGGACTTCCTCCAAACAGTTCCCATATCGGCAATGGGAACGCGACTCGACCTTAAGACCCTCCGTATTGCAGTGGCTCTGCGCCTTGCTGCCCCAATTCACACAGAATATATGTGTATTTGCGGCGAAGTGCAAGCAGACCAATACGGTCTACATGGTCTTAACTGTTCCAAAACCAAGGGCTGGCATGCAAGACACAATGAGGTCAACGACATCATTAAGAGAA
>NW_027200090.1:15000-22500 GCF_038502225.1 Cherax quadricarinatus
GTTACATGGTTGTTCATGTTCATGTGTCTAGTACAAGGTGTTACCTGGTTGTACATGTTCATGTGTCTAGTACAAGGTGTTACCTGGTTGTACATGTTCATGTGTCTAGTACAAGGTGTTACCTGGTTGTACATGTTCATGTGTCTAGTACAAGGTGTTACCTGGTTGTTCATGTTCATGTGTCTAGTACAAGGTGTTACCTGGTTGTACATGTTCATGTGTCTAGTACAAGGTGTTACCTGGATGTACATGTTCATGTGTCTAGTACAAGGTGTTACCTGGTTGTACATGTTCATGTGTCTAGTACAAGGTGTTACCTGGTTGTACATGTTCATGTGTCTAGTACAAGGTGTTACCTGGTTGTTCATGTTCATGTATCTAGTACAAGGTGTTACCTGGTTGTACATGTTCATGTGTCTAGTACAAGGTGTTACCTGGTTGTACATGTTCATGTGTCTAGTACAAGGTGTTACCTGGTTGTACATGTTCATGTGTCTAGTACAAGGTGTTACCTGGTTGTACATGTTCATGTGTCTAGTACAAGGTGTTACCTGGTTGTTCATGTTCATGTGTCTAGTACAAGGTGTTACCTGGTTGTTCATGTTCATGTGTCTAGTACAAGGTGTTACTTGGTTGTTCATGTTCATGTGTCTAGTACAAGGTGTTACCTGGTTGTTCATGTTCATGTGTCTAGTACAAGGTGTTACCTGGTTGTACATGTTCATGTGTCTAGTACAAGGTGTTACCTGGTTGTACATGTTCATGTGTCTAGTACAAGGTGTTACCTGGTTGTACATGTTCATGTGTCTAGTACAAGGTGTTACCTGGTTGTACATGTTCATGTGTCTAGTACAAGGTGTTACCTGGTTGTTCATGTTCATGTGTCTAGTACAAGGTGTTACCTGGTTGTTCATGTTCATGTGTCTAGTACAAGGTGTTACCTGGTTGTTCATGTTCATGTGTCTAGTACAAGGTGTTACCTGGTTGTTCATGTTCATGTGTCTAGTACAAGGTGTTACCTGGTTGTTCATGTTCATGTGTCTAGTACAAGGTGTTACCTGGTTGTTCATGTTCATGTGTCTAGTACAAGGTGTTACCTGGTTGTTCATGTTCATGTGTCTAGTGCAAGGTGTTACCTGGTTGTTCATGTTCATGTGTCTAGTACAAGGTGTTACCTGGTTGTTCATGTTCATGTGTCTAGTACAAGGTGTTACCTGGTTGTTCATGTTCATGCGTCTAGTACAAGGTGTTACCTGGTTGTTCATGTTCATGTGTCTAGTACAAGTTGTTACCTGGTTGTTCATGTTCATGTGTCTAGTACAAGGTGTTACCTGGGTGTTCATGTTCATGTGTCTAGTACAAGGTGTTACCTGGTTGTTCATGTTCATGTGTCTAGTACAAGGTGTTACCTGGTTGTTCATGTTCATGTGTCTAGTACAAGGTGTTACCTGGTTGTACATGTTCATGTGTCTAGTACAAGTTGTTACCTGGTTGTACATGTTCATGTGTCTAGTACAAGGTGTTACCTGGTTGTTCATGTTCATGTGTCTAGTACAAGGTGTTACCTGGTATTCATGTTCATGTGTCTAGTACAAGGTGTTACCTGGTTGTTCATGTTCATGCGTCTAGTGCAAGGTGTTACCTGGTTGTACATGTTCATGCGTCTAGTACAAGGTATTACCTGGTTGTTCATGTTCATGAGTCTAGTACAAGGTATTGCCTAGTTGTTCATGTTCATGCGTCTAGTACAAGGTATTACCTGATTGTTCATGTTCATGCGTCTAGTACAAGGTATTACCTGGTTGTTCATGTTCATGAGTCTAGTACAAGGTATTGCCTAGTTGTTCATGTTCATGCGTCTAGTACAAGGTATTACCTGATTGTTCATGTTCATGCGTCTAGTACAAGGTATTACCTGGTTGTTCATGTTCATGCGTCTAGTACAAGGTATTGCCTAGTTGTTCATGTTCATGTGTCTAGTACAAGGTGTTACCTTGTTGTTCATGTTCATGCGTCTAGTACAAGGTATTACCTAGTTGTACATGTTCATGCGTCTAGTACAATGTATTGCCTGGTTGTTCATGTTCATGCGTCTAGTGCCAGCCGCTTTGAAAGCCAAATCTGATTCTATTCTTTGGTGAAGGGTTCTTGATCCTCTGAATCTGAGCTACCCTTCCCTTCCTTGGATTAGACTTTGTTGCCTGTACGACCCTGAAGAAGAGGTATGTGGGTGGGTGTCGATCTGGGACCTTGGGGAAGCAGGAAGCCTCAGCAGCCGCCTCTCATATATGACAACTCATTCTCTCTCCACCCAACTCATGTCAACATATTCCATCTGACATTCCCTGTTCAAAGTGAATGATAACTTCATATGTTGAATGTGGAGTGTGGGGGTTCTCAACACCTTGCTCAGAAAACGTCTGGGCTTCCATCTCTGGTGTACATAGTATGTGATGCATTTTATATGTGATATGACGTGTATGTGGCCATGTGCATGTTGTGTGATGTTTATGGTCTTGTCTATGTTGTGCTGTGTATGTAGTGTAGTGTGTGTGTCTTTTGTGTATGTGGTGTGTTGCATGTTGAGTACATGGCGTGTTGTACATTGAATATGTGGTGTGCTGTAAATTGTGTATGTGATGTGATGTGTATTGCATGTGTGGTGTACTGTGTATGAGGCTTGTTTATTGCGTATTTGTGTTGTGCATTGTGGGTAAGATACTTGTCAAATTTCTTCTTGAAGACTTTTACAATTGTCTTAGCAGTATTTCAGAAATCTTCTGGCAAGATGTTGAATAATCTTGGGCCACTGACGTTGATACAGTGTTCTCGTATTGTGCCCACTGCAACCTGCCTTTCATTGGGTTTACTTTGCACTTCCACATCTCTCACTCCAGTATGTTGTTATGGCAGTGTGTAGATTTGGGGATTTGGGACAAGGCCCTCAAGTACTTTCCAAGTATATATTATCATGTATCTCTTTCTCTCTCTCTCTCTCTCTCTCTCTCTCTCTCTCTCTCTCTCTCTCTCTCTCTCTCTCTCTCTCTCTCTCTCTCTCTCTCTCTCTCTCTCTCTCTCTCTCTCTCCTCCGCTCCGCCGAGTACATATTTAAGACTTTCAGGTGTTCCCAGGGCCTTGTCCCAAATCTGCACTCTGCCATAACAACATACTGGAGTGAGAGATGTGGAAGTGCAAAGTATACCCAATGAAAAGCAGGTTGCAGTGGGCACAATACGAGAACACTGTATCAACGTCAGTGGCCCAAGATTATTCAACATCTTGCCAGAACATTTCTGAAATGATTTATTGGCTCTATACGGGCCGTAAACGATCTCTGTATCTGTTCCAGCTTTGATATTACCCTGCCCTGAACGGAGTCGTCAACACTGAGCAATATTCCAATTGATAGAGAACAAGTAATTTGAAAAGTTTCACCACTGGGAATATTTGCCTTGTTTTGAAAGTTATCTTTATTCACCAGGTGAAATTGGTCTTATCGAGTTCTTTGAAATGGAAGTCAGCTGACATTTTTTCCCAAGCCCTTCATGTATTCCTTTCGTTCTATTTGACGACCCTCTTGAGTTTCGTAGTGTCCCTTTCGAGTTCTTCACTCTTTCCATATCTAAGCAGCTGGAACTTATCACAATAGAGCGTCATGGTGATGCTTATATCTACCTGCAATTTTTCAGTGTCTTCTACTGAAGTGACTTTCATGCTTATTTTAGTGTCATCTACAAATGATGATACAAAACCGTGATGGATGTTTTGATCTATGTCTGCTCTGAAGATAAGAAACAGCAGAGGTGCCAGGACAGTGCCTTGGGGTACTAAGCTTCTTACCAATCCATCTTCCAACCTTTCCCGTAATACCTATGGCCCTCATTTTGTGTACAATCATCCCATGATCGCATTTGTCAAATGCCTTTGCAAAATCTGTGTATATCACATTTGCGTTTTGGTTTTCTTAAAACACCTCCGCAATTCTGTCATAGTAGTTCAGCAACCGTGAGAGGCACGATCTTACAGTTCTAAAACCGTGCTGGTTTTAGTTTGTAATCTGACATCTCATCACTCTTTCGAAGATTTTTATGATGTGGGATGTTAGGTCTGTAATTTTTAGCAAATCCTCTACTGCTTTCCTTATGCAAAGGAGCCATGTCTACACTCTTTAAGGTCTCTGGTATTTCACTTAGATCTAGGCCCTTTCTCCAAATAATACTGAGGAGGGCTCGTGCTAGTGGTACCTTGCACTTTTTAATAACTACGAAATTCCTTAAGTCCGGTCCAGGTGCTGAGTGAGTGGGCATGTTGTCAGTTTCTTTTCGAAAGATTTCGTGGACACTAAGTTAACTCTACGGGAATCTTCCGTCAGTTTTACTGATAACTGTCTCCATTGTTGATACAGGCCCACACATGCATATGTATACATATGTTCTCGTATACATAAGCACACATAAACACAAGGAAGCATACATACACATACAGATACGTTGATACTCTTGTGTATACATATGCACATACATGCATATGCACACATAAAAATGTATACATGTGCACATGTGCACACATACACATACTCACTTATCTACATAGGAATGTGTTTACATGTACACAACAATACACTCATATATGCTTACATATGCAAACATATATGCACACAAGAATATATACGCACACGTACGTCCACATACCTAATCACGAAAGCGCTTGGAATTTCACGATATTTTCAGAGTGGCTATTCTGCATACCTATGTATATGTACACTCATACACAAAATTGTACATGTATATACATATACAAGAAAAAATGCAATCCAACACATACATACTCATACACACATGTAAGGAAGACTCGTGGTGTGTGTTAGCTGGCGTGTGAGTTTGACGCCATCGGCACGAGCCTGCCCTTTGGTGGACAGTGTTAGGTAAGTCATGTAGTGCCTGGAAATGGGTGGGTGGGTGTGTGGGTGGGTGGGTGTATGGGTGGGTGGGTGGGGGGGGAAGGATGGGAGGCAATGAGATTCGATCTAAGAAAGGAGTAGTAAGTTTCAGTTCCTTGGATCAAGAGCCCCCTCACCAGCGTCAAGGAACTGTTTTTAAACTTATGTTTAAAATTATATTCGAAAGAATATAAAATATAATTTAGTTCATTGGTAGTTGAAGTAAATAACTGACTTTAATATTCTTCAGGAAGCCTGTGTGTACTCACCTAGTTGAGGTTGCGGGGGTCGAGTCCGAGCTCCTGGCCCCGCCTCTTCACTGATCGCTACTAGGTCACTCTCCCTGAGCCGTGAGCTTTATCATACCTCTGCTTAAAGCTATGTATGGATCCTGCCTCCACTACATCGCTTCCCAAACTATTCCACTTACTGACTACTCTGTGGCTGAAGAAATACTTCCTAACATCCCTGTGATTCATCTGTGTCTTCAGCTTCCAACTGTGTCCCCTTGTTACTGTGTCCAATCTCTGGAACATCCTGTCTTTGTCCACCTTGTCAATTCCTCTCAGTATTTTGTATGTCGTTATCATGTCCCCCCTATCTCTCCTGTCCTCCAGTGTCGTCAGGTTGATTTCCCTTAACCTCTCCTCGTAGGACATACCTCTTAGCTCTGGGACTAGTCTTGTTGCAAACCTTTGCACTTTCTCTAGTTTCTTTACGTGCTTGGCTAGGTGTGGGTTCCAAACTGGTGCCGCATACTACAATATGGGCCTAACGTATACGGTGTACAGGGTCCTGAACGATTCCTTATTAAGATGTCGGAATGCTGTTCTGAGGTTTGCTAGGCGCCCATATGCTGCAGCAGTTATTTGGTTGATGTGCACTTCAGGAGATGTGCCTGGTGTTATACTCACCCCAGGATCTTTTTCCTTGAGTGAGGTTTGTAGTCTCTGACCCCCTAGACTGTACTCCGTCTGCGGCCTTCTTTGCCCTTCCCCAATCTTCATGACTTTGCATTTGGCAGGATTAAATTCGAGAAGCCATTTGCTGTGTGCGTGTGTGCGTGTGTGTGTGTGTACTCACCTATTTGTACTCACCTGTTTGTGGTTGCAGGGGGTCGAGTCCTAGCTCCTGGCCCCGCCTCTTCACCGGTTGCTACTAGGCCCTCTCTCTCCCCGCTCCATGAGCTTTATCAAACCTCGTCTTAAAACTGTGTATGGTTCCTGCCTCCACTACGTCATTTTCTAGGCTATTCCACTGCCTTACAACTCTATGACTGAAGAAATACTTCCTACTATCTCTCTGACTCATTTGTGTCTTCAACTTCCAATTGTGGCCTCTTGTTTCTGTGTCCCCTCCCTGGAACATCCTGTCTTTGTCCACCTTGTCTATTCCACGCAGTATTTTATATGTCGTTATCATGTCTCCCCTGACCCTCCTGTCCTCCAGTGTCGTCAGGCCGATTTCCCTTAATCTTTCTTCATAGGACATTCCCCTTAGCTCTGGAACTAACCTTGTGGCAAACCTTTGTACTTTCTCTAGTTTCTTGACGTGCTTTATCAAGTGCGGGTTCCAAACAGGTGCTGCATACTCCAGTATGGGCCTGACATACACGGTGTACAGTGTCTTGAATGATTCCTTACTAAGGTATCGGAATGCTGTTCTCAGGTTTGCCAGGCGCCCATATGCTGCAGCAGTTATCTGATTGATGTGTGCTTCCGGAGACATGCTCGGTGTTATACTCACCCCAAGATCTTTCTCCTTGAGTGAGGTTTGCAGTCTTTGGCCACATAGCCTATACTCTGTCTGTGGTCTTCTGTGTCCTTCCCCTATCTTCATGACTTTGCATTTGGCAGGATTAAATTCGAGAAGCCATTTGCTGGACCAGGTGTCCAGTCTGTCCAGGTCTCTTTGAAGTCCTGCCTGGTCCTCATCAGATTTAATTCTCCTCATTAACTTCACATCATCTGCAAACAGGGACACTTCTGAGTCTAACCCTTCCGTCATGTCGTTCACATATACCAAAAATAGCACTGGTCCTAGGACCGACCCCTGTGGGACCCCGCTCGTCACAGGTGCCCACTGTGATACATCATTACGTACCATGACTCGTTGTTGCCTCCCTGTCAGGTATTCTCTGATCCATTGCAGTGCCCTTCCTGTTATATGCGCCTGATGCTCTAGCTTCTGCACTAATCTCTTGTGAGGAACTGTGTCAAAGGCCTTCTTGCAGTCCAAGAAGATGCAATCAACCCACCCCTCTCTCTCTTGTCATACTTCTGTTATTTTATCATAAAACTCCAGAAGGTTTGTGACACAGGATTTGCCTTCCGTGAATCCGTGCTGGTTGGCATTTATACTCCTGTTCCGTTCCAGGTGCTCCACCACTCTCCTCCTGATAATCTTCTTCATAATTTTGCATACTATACACGTCAATGACAGGTCTATAGTTTAGTGCCTCTTTTCTGTCTCCTTTTTTAAAAATGGGAACTACATTTGCCGTCTTCCATACCTCAGGTAGTTGCCCAGTTTCCAGGGATGTGTTGAAGATTGTGGTAAGT
>NW_027200091.1:0-24407 GCF_038502225.1 Cherax quadricarinatus
ATCATTAACTAGTCAGAGGGAAGACCATTCAGTGGGACCAGGATCATTAATTAGTGACAGGGAAGACCATTCAGTGGGACCAGGATCATTAACTAGTGACAGGGAAGACCATTCAGTGGGAACAGGATCATTAACTAGTGACAGGGAAGACCATTCAGTGGGACCAGGATCATTAACTAGTGACAGGGAAGACCATTCAGTGGGACCAGGATCATTAACTAGTGACAGGGAAGACCATTCAGTGGGACCAGGATCATTAACTAGTCACAGGGAAGACCATTCAGTGGGACCAGGATCATTAACTAGTCACAGGGAAGACCATTCAGTGGGACCAGGATCATTAACTAGTCACAGGGAAGACCATTCAGTGGGACCAGGATCATTAACTAGTCACAGGGAAGACCATTCAGTGGGACCAGGATCATTAACTAGTCACAGGGAAGACCATTCAGTGGGACCAGGATCATTAACTAGTCAGAGGGAAGACCATTCAGTGGGACCAGGATCATTAACTAGTCACAGGGAAGACCATTCAGTGGGACCAGGATCATTAACTAGTCACAGGGAAGACCATTCAGTGGGACCAGGATCATTAACTAGTCACAGGGAAGACCATTCAGTGGGACCAGGATCATTAACTAGTCACAGGGAAGACCATTCAGTGGGACCAGGATCATTAACTAGTCACAGGGAAGCACAAAAGGTTGATAATAATGATAACATAATCACCAGGAACTACGTCCTGACACAAGTCTTTTCCACATGGTGACCCGTCACTGTCTGCTGAAGGTGTGTGGTGACCCGTAACTGTCTGCTGAAGATGTGTGGTGACCCGTCACTGTCTGCTGAAGGTGTGTGGTGACCCGTCACTGTCTGCTGAAGGTGTGTGGTGACCCGTCACTGTCTGCTGAAGGTGTGTGGTGACCCGTCACTGTCTGCTGAAGGTGTGTGGTGACCCGTCACTGTCTGCTGAAGGTGTGTGGTGACCCGTCACTGTCTGCTGAAGGTGTGTGGTGACCCGCCACTGTCTGCTGAAGGTGTGTGATACCCGTCACTGTCTGCTGAAAGTGTGTGGTGAACCGTCACTCTCTGGTGAAGGTGTGTTATGACCCGTCACTGGCTGCTGAAGATGTGTGGTGACCCGCCACTGTCTCCTGTTGGTGTGTGGTGATTCGTCACTGGCTGCTGGTGTGTGGTGACTCGCCACTGTCTCCTGTTGGTGTGTGGTGACCCGTCACTGGCTGCTGAAGGAGGGTCGGTGTTTGTACACGTGATGTACATGTAAATGTGTGTGTGTACTCACCTATTTGTGGTTGCAGGGGTCGAGTCTTAGCTCCTGTGTGTGTGTGTGTGTGTGTGTGTGTGTGTGTGTGTGTGTGTGTGTGTGTGTGTGTGTGTGTGTGTGTGTGTGTGTGTGTGTGTGTGTGTGTGTGTTTGTGTGTGTTTGTGTGTGTGTTTGTGTTTGTGTTGCTTTATTCGTGCGTCTGTACGTATGATGTGTGAGTGTGTAGGATGTGTATGCGGAAATGCAGAATTGAGCGTATAGAAGTGTGCGCGTTTGTGAACCTACTAGGTGAAAAAGGTAACTGATAACAATTAATCCCAGTTACCATGCAGGTAACACAAAGGTTCACACACCGACGCTAATCTACACACATAAAAACGTTCACAAATATACTTACACAGCTAAATAATTGAACAAGCTAATAATTAACATAGGTACAATATTAAATATAAATATATGTTCCAAATTTTCACTAGTGGCCAGTTCTTGGTGGACGAACTGTGATAGAGATCTCTCTTGTCTCAGGTAGTCGACGTTCGAGTCTGTCCAGGAGGATGTTATTACAGAGCGCAGATTATCTGCGTGTCCTCCTCTGTAATAACATCTTCCTCTGTATACTGATATTAATACACTTGTGTAGTAATATCATATATGGACAGTACTTCAAGGCTGGTTAAAACTGCTGACCTCAGGGAAGTGGTGAAGGGTGAATACCTGGATCCACGGACCTGGGGTGGGACTTGCTGACCTCAGGGAAGTGGTGAAGGGTGAATACCTGGATCCACGGACCTCGGGTGGGACTGCTGACCTCAGGGAAGTGGTGAAGGGTGAATACCTGGATCCACGGACCTGGGGTGGGACTTGCTGACCTCAGGGAAGTGGTGAAGGGTGAATACCTGGAACCACGGACCTGGGGTGGGACTGCTGACCTCAGGGAAGTGGTGAAGGGTGAATACCTGGACGGACCACGGACCTGGGGTGGGACTTGCTGACCTCAGGGAAGTGGTGAAGGGTGAATACCTGGATCCACGGACCTGGGGTGGGACTTGCTGACCTCAGGGAAGTGGTGAAGGGTGAATACCTGGAACCACGGACCTGGGGTGGGACTGCTGACCTCAGGGAAGTGGTGAAGGGTGAATACCTGGATCCACGGACCTGGGGTGGGACTTGCTGACCTCAGGGAAGTGGTGAAGGGTGAATACCTGGAACCACGGACCTGGGGTGGGACTGCTGACCTCAGGGAAGTGGTGAAGGGTGAATACCTGGATCCACGGACCTGGGGTGGGACTTGCTGACCTCAGGGAAGTGGTGAAGGGTGTATGGATGAACACTTGGAACTACGGACCTGGGGTGGGACTGCTGACCTCTGGGAGGTGGTGAAAGGTGTGAACCTGAAACCACGGACCTAAGGTGGGACTTCCTGACATCGGGGAAGTGGTGAAGGGTGTATGGATGAACACTTGGAATCACGGACCTGGGTTGGGACTGCTGATCTTGGAGGTGGGACTGGGTTAGGCATCAAAAATACAAAGAGTTTCCAGGGCTTCAGAGGAAGGGAAGACATCCGGGGGCCCACGGATAGATTCCTGGGCTCATGAACCTGGGGAAGGTAGGATAGTGTAGGACAGGAAGTGGGGAAGGGAGAATATCTGAGGGGACACAGATGGACTCCTGGACACATGAACCTGGGGAAGGTAGGATAGTGTAGGACAGGAAGTGGGGAAGGGAGAATATCTGAGGGGACACAGATGGACTCCTGGACACATGAACCTGGGGAAGGTAGGATAGTATAGGACAGGAAGTGGGGAAGGGAGAATATCTGAGGGGACACAGATGGACTCCTGGACACATGAACCTGGGGAAGGTAGGATAGTATAGGACAGGAAGTGGGGAAGGGAGAATATCTGAGGGGACACAGATGGACTCCTGGACACATGAACCTGGGGAAGGTAGGATAGAATAGGGCAGGAAGTGGGGAAGGGAGAATATCTGAGGGGACACAGATGGACTCCTGGACACATGAACCTGGGGAAGGTAGGATAGTATAGGACAGGAAGTGGGGAAGGGAGAATATCTGAGGGGACACAGATGGACTCCTGGACACATGAACCTGGGGAAGGTAGGATAGTATAGGACAGGAAGTGGGGAAGGGAGAATATCTGAGGGGACACAGATGGACTCCTGGACACATGAACCTGGGGAAGGTAGGATAGTATAGGACAGGAAGTGGGGAAGGGAGAATATCTGAGGGGACACAGATGGACTCCTGGACACATGAACCTGGGGAAGGTAGGATAGTATAGGACAGGAAGTGGGGAAGGGAGAATATCTGAGGGGACACAGATGGACTCCTGGACACATGAACCTGGGGAAGGTAGGATAGTATAGGACAGGAAGTGGGGAAGGGAGAATATCTGAGGGGACACAGATGGACTCCTGGACACATGAACCTGGGGAAGGTAGGATAGTAGGACAGGAAGTGGGGAAGGGAGAATATCTGAGGGGACACAGATGGACTCCTGGACACATGAACCTGGGGAAGGTAGGATAGTGTAGGACAGGAAGTGGGGAAGGGAGAATATCTGAGGGGACACAGATGGACTCCTGGACACATGAACCTGGGGAAGGTAGGATAGTATAGGACAGGAAGTGGGGAAGGGAGAATATCTGAGGGGACACAGATGGACTCCTGGACACATGAACCTGGGGAAGGTAGGATAGTATAGGACAGGAAGTGGGGAAGGGAGAATATCTGAGGGGACACAGATGGACTCCTGGACACATGAACCTGGGGAAGGTAGGATAGTATAGGACAGGAAGTGGGGAAGGGAGAATATCTGAGGGGACACAGATGGACTCCTGGACACATGAACCTGGGGAAGGTAGGATAGTATAGGACAGGAAGTGGGGAAGGGAGAATATCTGAGGGGACACAGATGGACTCCTGGACACATGAACCTGGGGAAGGTAGGATAGTATAGGACAGGAAGTGGGGAAGGGAGAATATCTGAGGGGACACAGATGGACTCCTGGACACATGAACCTGGGGAAGGTAGGATAGTATAGGACAGGAAGTGGGGAAGGGAGAATATCTGAGGGGACACAGATGGACTCCTGGACACATGAACCTGGGGAAGGTAGGTAGGGCAGGAATGGAAGGGAGAATATCTGAGGGGACACAGATGGACTCCTGGACACATGAACCTGGGGAAGGTAGGATAGTAGGACAGGAAGTGGGGAAGGGAGAATATCTGAGGGGACACAGATGGACTCCTGGACACATGAACCTGGGGAAGGTAGGATAGTATAGGACAGGAAGTGGGGAAGGGAGAATATCTGAGGGGACACAGATGGACTCCTGGACACATGAACCTGGGGAAGGTAGGATAGTATAGGACAGGAAGTGGGGAAGGGAGAATATCTGAGGGGACACAGATGGACTCCTGGACACATGAACCTGGGGAAGGTAGGATAGAATAGGGCAGGAAGTGTGGAAGGGAGAATATCTGAGGGGACACAGATGGACTCCTGGACTCATGAACCTGGGGAAGGTAGGATAGTATAGGACAGGAAGTGGGGAAGGGAGAATATCTGAGGGGACACAGATGGACTCCTGGACACATGAACCTGGGGAAGGTAGGATAGTATAGGACAGGAAGTGGGGAAGGGAGAATATCTGAGGGGACACAGATGGACTCCTGGACACATGAACCTGGGGAAGGTAGGATAGTATAGGACAGGAAGTGGGGAAGGGAGAATATCTGAGGGGACACAGATGGACTCCTGGACACATGAACCTAGGGAAGGTGGGATAGTGTAGGATGGGAAGTGGGGAAGGGAAGATATCTGAGGGGACACAGATGGACTCCTGGACTCATGAACCTGGGGAAGGTAGGATAGTATACGACAGGAAGTGGGGGAGGGAGAATATCTGAGGGGACACAGATGGACTCCTGGACACATGAACCTGGGGAAGGTAGGATAGAATAGGACAGGAAGTGGGGAACGGAGAATATCTGTGGGGAAACAGATGGACTCCTGGACACATGAACCTGGGGAAGGTAGGATAGTATACGACAGGAAGTGGGGAAGGGAGAATATCTGAGGGGACACATATGGACTCCTGGACACATGGACCAGGGTAAGGTAGGATAGTGTAGGATGGGAAGTGGGGAAGGGAGGATATCTGAGGGGACACAGATGGACTCCTGGACACATGAACCTGGGGAAGGTAGGATAGATTAGGACAGGAAGTGGGGAAGGGAGAATGTCTAAGGGGACACAGATGGACTCCTGGACACATGAACCTGGGTAAGGTGGGATAGTGTAGGATGGGAAGTGGGGAAGGGAGGATATCTGAGAGGACACAGATGGACTCCTGGACACATGAACCTGGGGAAGGTAGGATAGAATAGGACAGGAAGTGGGGAAGGGAGAATGTCTGAGGGGACACAGATGGACTCCTGGACACATGAACCTGGGTAAGGTAGGATAGTGTAAGATGGGAAGTGGGGAAGGGAGGATATCTGAGGGGACACAGATGGACTCCTGGACACATGAACCTGGATAAGGTGGGATAGTGTAGGATGGGAAGTGGGGAAGGGAAGATATCTGAGGGGACACAGATGGACTCCTGGACACACGAACTTGAGTAAGGTAGGATAGTGTAGGATGAGAAGTGGGGAAGGGAGGATATCTGAGGGGACACAGATGGACTCCTGGACACACGAACTTGAGTAAGGTAGGATAGTGTAGGATGAGAAGTGGGGAAGGGAAGATATCTGAGGGGACACAGATGGACTCCTGGACACATGAACCTGGGTAAGGTAGGATAGTGTAGGATGAGAAGTGGGGAAGGGAGGATATCTAATGGGACACGGATGGACTCCTGGACACATGATCCTGGGTGGGACAGTGTAGGGTGGGAAATGGGGGGAAAGGGAGAGCGTCTGAGGGGGACACAGATGGACTCCTGGACACACGAACCTGGGTAAGGTAGCGTAAGATAGGGAGTTGGGGGAAGGGAGAGCGTCTGAGGGGGACACAGATGGACTCCTGGACACACGAACCTGGGTAAGGTAGCGTAAGATAGGGAGTTGGGGGAAGGGAGAGCGTCTGAGGGGAACACAGGAAAGCTTTGAAAACACAGTTAGTGGGGGAGTGGACCTTGAAGACGAACCACTAGCCTCCACCTGGCAGTGTGATAACTCAGACATAACTATGCTACACATACTACACAAAACTATACTACACATGCTACTACTAGCTGTCCTGCAGGTGTAGAAACATGCTCAGTGTTTCACATGGATCAATCCCGGCAAGTTTCCTTACACCTGTTGCTCCAGTTCACCTAGTAGTAAGTAGTTATTATCACTTGTTCACCTAGTAGTAAGTAGTTATTATCACTTGTTCACTTGTTCACCAAGTAGTAATTGTTATCACTTGTTCACCTAGTAGTAAGTAGTTATTATCACTTGTTCACTTGTTCACCAAGTATTAATTGTTATCACATGTTCACCTAGTAGTAAGTAGTTATTATCACTTGTTCACCAAGTAGTAATTGTTATCACTTGTTCACCTAGTAGTAAGTAGTTATTGTTATCACTTGTTCACCTAGTAGTAAGTAGTTATTGTTATCACTTGGTCACCTAGTAGTAAGTAGTTATTGTTATTACTTCTTCACCTAGTAGTAAGTAGTTATTGTTATCACTTCTTCACCTAGTAGTAAGTAGTTATTGTTATCACTTGGTCACCTAGTAGTAAGTAGTTATTGTTATTACTTCTTCACCTAGTAGTAAGTAGTTATTGTTATCACTTGGTCACCTAGTAGTAAGTAGTTATTGTTATCACTTGGTCACCTAGTAGTAAGTAGTTATTGTTATCACTTGGTCACCTAGTAGTAAGTAGTTATTGTTATTACTTCTTCACCTAGTAGTAAGTAGTTATTCTTATTACTTCTTCACCTAGTAGTTACTAAGTAGTAAGTAGTTGTTGTTATCAATTGGTCACCTAGTAGTAAGTAGTTATTGTTATCACTTGGTCACCTAGTAGTAAGTAGTTATTGTTATTACTTCTTCACCTAGTAGTAAGTAGTTATTGTTATTACTTCTTCACCTAGTAGTAAGTAGTTATTATCACTTGTTTACCTAGTAGTAAGTAGTTATTGTTATCACTTGGTCACCTAGTAGTAAGTAGTTATTGTTAGTAGTTCTTCACCTAGTAGTAAGTAGTTATTGTTATCACTTGGTCACCTAGTAGTAAGTAGTTATTGTTATTACTTCTTCACCTAGTAGTAAGTAGTTATTGTTATCACTTCTTCACCTAGTAGTAAGTAGTTATTGTTATCACTTGGTCACCTAGTAGTAAGTAGTTATTGTTATTACTTCTTCACCTAGTAGTAAGTAGTTATTGTTATTACTTCTTCACCTAGTAGTAAGTAGTTATTGTTATTACTTCTTCACCTAGTAGTAAGTAGTTATTGTTATCACTTGGTCACCTAGTAGTAAGTAGTTATTGTTATTACTTCTTCACCTAGTAGTAAGTAGTTATTGTTATTACTTCTTCACCTAGTAGTAAGTAGTTATTGTTATCACTTGGTCACCTAGTAGTAAGTAGTCATAGTTATCACTTGGTCACCTAGTAGTAAGTAGTTATTGTTATTACTTCTTCACCTAGTAGTAAGTAGTTATTGTTATCACTTGGTCACCTAGTAGTAAGTAGTTATTGTTATTACTTCTTCACCTAGTAGTAAGTAGTTATTGTTATTACTTCTTCACCTAGTAGTAAGTAGTTATTGTTATTACTTCTTCACCTAGTAGTAAGTAGTTATTGTTATCACTTGGTCACCTAGTAGTAAGTAGTTATTGTTATTACTTCTTCACCTAGTAGTAAGTAGTTACTGTTATCAATTGGTCACCTAGTAGTAAGTAGTTATTGCTATTACTTCTTCACCTAGTAGTAAGTAGTTACTGTTATCACTTGGTCACCTAGTAGTAAGTAGTTATTGTTATTATTTCTTCACCTAGTAGTAAGTAGTTATTGTTATTACTTCTTCACCTAGTAGTAAGTAGTTATTGTTATTATTTCTTCACCTAGTAGTAAGTAGTTATTGTTATTACTTCTTCACCTAGTAGTAAGTAGTTATTGTTATGACTTGGTCACCTAGTAGTAAGTAGTTATTGTTTGCACTTGGTCACCTAGTAGTAAATAGTTATTGTTTGCACTTGGTCACCTAGTAGTAAGTAGTTATTGTTTGCACTTGGTCACCTAGTAGTAAGTAGTTATTGTTATTACTTCTTCACCTAGTAGTAAGTAGTTATTGTTATGACTTGGTCACCTAGTAGTAAGTAGTTATTGTTTGCACTTGGTCACCTAGTAGTAAGTAGTTATTGTTATCACTTGGTCACCTAGTAGTAAGTAGTTATTGTTATTACTTCTTCACCTAGTAGTAAGTAGTTATTGTTATTACTTCTTCACCTAGTAGTAAGTAGTTATTGTTATCACTTGGTCACCTAGTAGTAAGTAGTTATTGTTATCACTTGGTCACCTAGTAGTAAGCAGTTATTGTTATCACTTCTTCACCTAGAAGTAAGTAGTTATTGTTATCACTTGGTCACCTAGTAGTAAGTAGTTATTGTTATCATTTGGTCACCAAGTAGCAAGTAGTTATTGTTATTACTTCTTCACCTAGTAGCAAGTAGTTATTGTTGTTACTTCTTCACCTAGTTGTAAGTAGTTATTGTTATCACTTGGTCACCTAGTAGTAAGTAGTTATTTATGTCACTTGGTCACCTAGTAGTAAGTAGTTATTGTTATTACTTCTTCACCTAGTAGTAAGTAGTTATTGTTATCACTTGGTCACCTAGTAGTAAGTAGTTATTGTTATTACTTCTTCGCCTAGTAGTAAGTAGTTATTGTTATTAGTTCTTCACCTAGTAGTAAGTAGTTATTGTTATCACTTGGTCACCTAGTAGTAAGTAGTTATTGTTATCACTTGGTCACTTAGTAGTAAGTAGTTATTGTTATTACTTCTTCACCTAGTAGTAAGTAGTTATTGTTATTACTTCTTCACCTAGTAGTAAGTAGTTATTGTTATTACTTCTTCACCTAGTAGTAAGTAGTTATTGTTATTACTTCTTCACCTAGTAGTAAGTAGTTATTGTTATTACTTCTTCACCTAGTAGTAAGTAGTTATTGTTATTACTTCTTCACCTAGTAGTAAGTTATTTATGTCACTTGGTCACCTAGTAGTAAGTAGTTATTGTTATTACTTCTTCACCTAGTAGTAAGTAGTTATTGTTATCACTTGGTCACCTAGTAGTAAGTAGTTATTGTTATTACTTCTTCACCTAGTAGTAAGTAGTTATTGTTATTACTTCTTCACCTAGTAGTAAGTAGTTATTGTTATTACTTCTTCACCTAGTAGTAAGTAGTTATTGTTATTACTTCTTCACCTAGTAGTAAGTAGTTATTGTTATTACTTCTTCACCTAGTAGTAAGTAGTTATTGTTATTACTTCTTCACCTAGTAGTAAGTAGTTATTGTTATTACTTCTTCACCTAGTAGTAAGTAGTTATTGTTATTACTTCTTCACCTAGTAGTAAGTAGTTATTGTTATTACTTCTTCACCTAGTAGTAAGTAGGTATTGTTATTACTTCTTCACCTAGTAGTACGTAGTTGTTGTTATTATTTCTTCACCTAGTAGTAAGTAGTTATTGTTATTATTTCTTCACCTAGTAGTAAGTAGTTATTGTTATTACTTCTTCACCTAGTAGTAAGTAGTTATTGTTATCACTTGGTCACCTAGTAGTAAGTAGTTATTGTTATCACTTGGTCACCTAGTAGTAAGTAGTTATTGTTATTCACCTAGTAGTAAGTAGTTATTGTTATTTCTAGTAGTAAGTAGTTATTGTTATTACTTCTTCACCTAGTAGTAAGTAGTTATTGTTATCACTTGGTCACCTAGTAGTAAGTAGTTATTGTTATCACTTGGTCACCTAGTAGTAAGTAGTTATTGTTATCACTTGGTCACCTAGTAGTAAGTAGTTATTGTTATTACTTCTTCACCTAGTAGTAAGTAGTTATTGTTATCACTTGGTCACCTAGTAGTAAGTAGTTATTGTTATTACTTCTTCACCTAGTAGTAAGTAGTTATTGTTATTACTTCTTCACCTAGTAGTAAGTAGTTATTGTTATCACTTCTTCACCTAGTAGTAAGTAGTTATTGTTATCACTTGGTCACCTAGTAGTAAGTAGTTATTGTTATCACTTGGTCACCTAGTAGTAAGTAGTTATTGTTATTACTTCTTCACCTAGTAGTAAGTAGTTATTGTTATTACTTCTTCACCTAGTAGTAAGTAGTTATTGTTATTACTTCTTCACCTAGTAGTAAGTAGTTATTGTTATCACTTGGTCACCTAGTAGTAAGTAGTTATTGTTATCACTTGGTCACCTAGTAGTAAGTAGTTATTGTTATTACTTCTTCACCTAGTAGTAAGTAGTTATTGTTATCACTTGGTCACCTAGTAGTAAGTAGTTATTGTTATTACTTCTTCACCTAGTAGTAAGTAGTTATTGTTATTACTTCTTCACCTAGTAGTAAGTAGTTATTGTTATTACTTCTTCACCTAGTAGTAAGTAGTTATTGTTATTACTTCTTCACCTAGTAGTAAGTAGTTATTGTTATGACTTGGTCACCTAGTAGTAAGTAGTTATTGTTATTACTTCTTCACCTAGTAGTAAGTAGTTACTGTTATCACTTGGTCACCTAGTAGTAAGTAGTTATTGTTATTACTTCTTCACCTAGTAGTAAGTAGTTACTGTTATCACTTGGTCACCTAGTAGTAAGTAGTTATTGTTATTATTTCTTCACCTAGTAGTAAGTAGTTATTGTTATTACTTCTTCACCTAGTAGTAAGTAGTTATTGTTATTATTTCTTCACCTAGTAGTAAGTAGTTATTGTTATTACTTCTTCACCTAGTAGTAAGTAGTTATTGTTATGACTTGGTCACCTAGTAGTAAGTAGTTATTGTTGTTACTTCTTCACCTAGTAGTAAGTAGGTATTGTTATTACTTCTTCACCTAGTAGTAAGTAGTTATTGTTATTACTTCTTCACCTAGTAGTAAGTAGTTACTGTTATCACTTGGTCACCTAGTAGTAAGTAGTTATTGTTATTATTTCTTCACCTAGTAGTAAGTAATTATTGTTATTACTTCTTCACCTAGTAGTAAGTAGTTATTGTTATCACTTGGTCACCTAGTAGTAAGTAGTTATTGTTATTACTTCTTCACCTAGTAGTAAGTAGTTATTGTTATCACTTGTTCACCTAGTAGTAAGTAGTTATTGTTATTACTTCTTCACCTAGTAGTAAGTAGTTATTGTTATCACTTGGTCACCTAGTAGTAAGTAGTTATTGTTATTACTTCTTCACCTAGTAGTAAGTAGTTATTGTTATCACTTGTTCACCTAGTAGTAAGTAGTTATTGTTATTACTTCTTCACCTAGTAGTAAGTAGTTATTGTTATCACTTGGTCACCTAGTAGTAAGTAGTTATTGTTATTCTTCGCCTAGTAGTAAGTAGTTATTGTTATTACTTCTTCACCTAGTAGTAAGTAGGTATTGTTATTACTTCTTCACCTAGTAGTAAGTAGTTATTGTTATTACTTCTTCACCTAGTAGTAAGTAGTTATTGTTATCACTTGTTCACAAGGATGGATCCCGTCACTGGTGAAACACTGATCATGTAATATTTTTAGTCAGTTGTTTATGATCTGCATAAACAGAAGCTTTCCATACAGTATGTCAATAATATCAGCTAGATCACTAATAGTTGTTTTATGTAATTGTAATTGATTGTAATTGATGTAATTGATGTAATTGATTATTATAATTTTTATTTTTATAATTATTATTATTATTATTATTATTAGTAGTAGTAGTAGTAGTAGTAGTAGTAGTATTTTATTATTTATTATCACATCGGCCGTTTCCCACCAAGGCACAGTGGCCCGAAAAAAAAACTTTCATCGTTATTCACTCCATCACTGTCTTGCCAGAGGCGCACTTACACTACAGTTATAAATCTGCAACATAAACACCCCTCATTCAGAGTGCAGGCTTTGTGCTTCTTATCTCCAGGACTCAAGTCCGGCCTACCGGTTTCCCTGAACCCTTCATAAATGTTACCTAGCTCACAGTCCAGCAGCACGTCAAGTCCTAAAAACAATTTTTCTCCATTCGCTCTTGTCTAAGACGGTCACATATGCTTGCTGGAAGTCCAAGCCCCTCGCACACAAAACCTCCTATGCCGACCCCTACCCCGCCATCCCTCCACTATAGATTTATACACTCTCGAAGTCATTCTATTTCGTTCCATCCTCTCTATATGTATAATAGTTTTGGTAATCCAGCACCTCCTAATTTCCAAACTATGGGGAGCATTGGTTTATGCACCCCATACCCTTCTTGAAGCCTTCTTGTCCATCTGCTATCCTGCTCTCCGTCTTACTCTTAATTCTTTTAATAATAACTCTACCATACTTTACCAGGTATAGGAAACAGATTTATTTCCCTATACTTTTTACACTCTCTGTGAATGCTCTCTACCAATCCCTAGGTACCTTACCATCTCTCATACATATATTAAATAATAGCACTAACCACTCCAAAACTATATCCCCACCTGCTTTTAACATTTTTATCTTTACCCATCAATCCCAGCCGCTTTACCCCCTTTCATTCTACCCACTGCCACACGGACTTACCCCACACTCACAACTGGCTCTTCCTCACTCCTACAAGATATTATTCCTCCTTGCCTTATACACGAAATCACAGCTTCCCTATCGTCATCAACATTTAACAATTCCTCTTTTATTCCTTCACAACTCTCTTTACCTCTCTTTTTTTCTCTCCATATCCTCCTTCCTCCTTACATCACTTCTACTTTGCAAAAACCTTTCATATGATAATTTTTTCTTTCTTATTGCTCTCTTTACCTCATCATTCCATCAATCGCTCTTCTTCCCTCCCACACGCATTTTCCTGTAACCACAAACTTCTGCTGGACACTCTAACACTACATTCTTAAACCTTCTCCATACATCTTCAACCCCATTGCCTATACTCTCACTATACACAAATAACCCGTTCATAGGAATGAGGAGTTTACGACGATGTTTCGGTCCGACTTGGACCATTTACAAAGTCACACTAGCGAAAAGGAGAGAAGGAGAGGTATATATAGGCAGGAGGTGGTAGTAGTAGTAGTAGTAGTAGTGGAGGTAGAAGGTAGTAGTAATGGGGAAGTAGTAAGGAGGAGGAGCCAGTTTAATACTTTGTAAATGGTCCACGTCGGACCGAAACGTCGTCGTAAGCTCCTCTCTTCTATGTGCGTGTTATTTGTGTATCGTTCCAGTCACAGTATTGTGCCTGTTTTTGTTATTTATACTCTCACTAGCCCATCTATCCCCCAAAGTTGTTTATATCTTACCCTAACTGTCTCCTCCTTTAGTTTATAAACCTTCACCTCCCTCTTAATTGCTGCTTCCATTTTCCTTTTACATTCACTGTGGCTACAACTAAAAAATTATCTAATGTATCCGTTCCCCACTATAAACATGTACATTAGGGTTATAATTTTTTTTACTTTTTTTCCAAATAAAACATCTGTCTCAAAAATCGATGAACTTTTGTTTAAAAGCAAAGAAGAAGTCCCTAATTCCTCTTAGTTTTCAAAAAAATCAACATATCTGCGTTACTACTCATAAGTTGCAACTCAAGAAAGTATTAATTGGCAACTCAAATTAACGAAAAATATTAATCACCATATATTTACGTTACTAATCATAAGTAGCAGCTCAGAAAATTATTAACTTGCAACTCAAACCACAATTTATCAGTTGTCAGCATCAAGTTCTGGACAGAATTCTCCGTTTGGTAATGGATGTAAATCTTGGTGCTAAAACATCGAGTATCCGTGTTTATCCCAACTGGTGAAGAATTATGAGGAACTAAAGGCACAGTTTGTTAATGGAACAGAAGCAGGATGGAGCGATGATACGAAGTTTTTGTACTATCTAACACGAGTGTTTAGATTTTTTGAAGAAAAGGTGTACTTTCCTTTGATTAACTTTCAGAAAATTCCAAACATCAGCAATGCGAGGTAGAATTTAAGAGTCATTCTATCTGTTCTTGCAGTCATTCTTATACCTACAAGACGGAAGACTTTGGAGAAGATACGCAGATTCATTTCATACACCTGGGCAGATTATTGCTTTACTGATCAGATGTACGATGAAAATGGCTTCAAGAATTTGTCAAAAATATTGAAACCTTACAAAAAAGAACCCATCAAAACACTTACAAAGAAGTGTGATCAGCTTTTAATGTTAAGATTGTGAATAATAAAGACAAACCTTGTGGAACATAGTGTATCAGTGTGCGTATTCCTAGACTGTGGAAGACGTGGACAGCCAAGGACACTTCAGCTTCTATCAAGTCACCGATACTTGTCGAGAAGGTGTAAATAACACCATAGCTCACGTTACAAGAGCAAGATAGGTTTCGAACTATCTTGTCACAGAGGGGACTGCGCAGTTCTTGTGTCACAAGGGGTTTGAAATCATCCTATAGTCGTCATTGAGGTGTTACTTTTGAGTCCACACACGTGAGTATAGGATTCAATGGATCCAGTCAGTATTCAATATTGAAAATACTGGCATAACACCCCGTAGGGGAAATTAAACTTATATATAATGATTTATATTCCAGCCATTGAGGAAGTGCATACCACAGCTTCTCAAGACATCGCCTACAGGGACGGCTGTATAGGCAAAAGCTGTCTATCAGGCTAAGTCCCATTTCGATCCACTATTTAATCTTTGACTTAGCTTGTGGCATTACCCTCAACAAAAGGAGAAATAATAGGGAATAAGAAAAGGTAAAAGAGATTATGAGGGTAAAGTTGCAAGAGAATCGAAGACTAACCCAAAAGGATTCTTTCAGGTATACAGAAGTAAGATTAGGGACAAGATAGGCCCATTCAAAAGTTACTCGGGTCAGCTCACCGACAGTGATAAGGAAATGTGTAGGATTTTTAACACTTCCTTTCAGTTTTTACGCAGGAAGATACTAGCGATATTCCAGAAATAATAAATTATATAGAACAGTACGATAATAAACTATGCACGATTAGGGTCACAAGTGACATGGTCCTTAGACAAATAGATAATTTAAAACCTAACAAATCCCCAGGACCTGATGAACTATACTTATGGATTCTAAAGGAATGTAAAGAGGAGCTTAGCAAACCTTTGACTAATTTATGGAATGAATAATTGCTGAGGCAATTCGTAGCCATCTTGAAAAGCATAAATTGATCATCGAATCTCAGCACGGTTTTACAAAAGGGCGTTCCAGCCTTACGAATTTATTGATCTATTTCACTAAGGTATTTGAGGAGGTAGATCATGGTAATGAATATGATATTGTGTATATCAGAGACTATTGAGGAAAATTAAGGAACACGGAATAGGAAAAAAATTTCCTGGACAGAGGCGTAGTTGCCTGATAGTCAGCAAAGAGTTTGCATAAATGGAGTGAAATCAGAGTGGCGAAGCGCCACGAGCGGTGTTCCACAGGGGTCAGTGTTGGGTCCCTTGTTGTTCACTATCTACATAAACGACTAAACGATGACAGTAAAATAGGCCGACGAATTCATTCTGACGAGGACATTAGAGCACTCCAGGAAGATTTGAATAGACGATGCAGTGGTCGGAGAAGTGGCAGATACAGATTAATATAGACAAATCCAAAGTTCTAAACATTGCCACATATAAACTTTCTAAACCATGTCACGTATAAACTAAATAATGTAGATCTTAATATTACTGATTGCAAAAAGGATTTGGGAGTTCTGGTTAGCAGTAATCTAAAACCAAGACAACGGTTCATAAGTGTTCGCAATAAAACGAACAGAATCTTTGGTTTCATATCAAGAAGCATAACTAATAGGAGTCCTCAAGTTGTTCTTCAACTCTATATATCTTTGGTTAGGCCTCTTCTAGAATATGCTGCACAGTTTTGGTCACCATATTACAGAATGGATATAAATTCTCGGGAAAGAGTACAAAGGAGGATGACAAAGTTGATCCCATGTATAAGAAGTCTTCCCTATGAGAATAGACTGAGAGCCCTGAATTTGCTCTCTCTGTAAAGGCATAGAATTAGGGATGATATGATTGAGGTGTATAAATGGAAAACAGGAAAGAATAAAGGGGATATAAATAGCGTGCTAAAAATATCTAGCCAAGACAAGACTCGCAGCAATGGTTTTAATTTGGAAAAATTCAGATTCAGGAAGGATATAGGAAAGCACTGGTTTGGTAATAGAGTTGTGGATGAGCGGAACAAACTCCCAAGTACTATCATAGAAACTAGAACGTTGTGTAGGTTTAAAATTAGGTTAGATAAATACATGAGTGGGTGTGGGCTTGTGTGAGTTGGGCCTGACTAGCTTGTACTACTTGGTAAGATGCCTTGCTCCTTCCTTAAGTGAATGTGACCTGACCTGACTAGGTTGGGGCATTGGCTTAAGCCGGCAGGAGACTTGGACCTGCCTAGCATGGGCCAGTAGTCCTGCTGCAGCGTTGCTTCTTTCTTACGTTGTAACACAGAGTTCCACGAGTCTGGGCCCGGGGCTGAGTGCATTGACATGTTGTCAATGGTTTTCTCAAAATCTATCGGAGTTAGGGGAATGTCGGAAATCTGGCATACATTGATGGAGTTTTGAGGCTCATTCATGAAAAAATCATTTGGATTGCCGATCTTTAGACTGATTAGTGGCTCGCTAAACACAGAGTCGTATTGGGATTTCAATATCTCACTCATTTCTTTGTTGTAATCTGTGTAAGTCCCATCTTGTCTGAGCAAGGGCCCGATGCTAGATGTGGTTTTTGCCTTGTTTTTGGCATATGAAAAAAATATTTCGAATTTCTTTCAATTTCACTAATCGCTTTTAGCTCCTCCTGTCTCTCCTGGGTCATGTACGAGTCCTGGTCAGCGCTTCCTTCCGTGTATCAGATAACACTATGTAACACAATGTTTGCTCCAGGCAAAGAAGAGAGAGAGAGAGAGAGAGAGAGAGAGAGAGAGAGAGAGAGAGAGAGAGAGAGAGAGAGAGAGAGAGAGAGAGAGAGACTAGTAGACATGACATGGCAGGGTCTTGCTAAGCTGTTGAACAATGGGAACTAATAACTCACATCCATCTTGTAAAATGACTTCTTTCTCTTCTTCCCCACATTGCCGTGAGAGAATGTGTGTCAAGGGTACACCTACTGAGGATGTAAACACTGCATCAGCTGATTACTATAAAAATGCATCAGTTGATTACCATTAGAATGAAGGTATTAATTACGCAATTGGTAAATCACCTGATCACATACTTGATATACCAGCCGATCACATACTGGGTGAAACCTCAGTGTCAGTTAATTACAATTCATCAGCTTGTATCAACTGACCACACAAATGCATCATATAAATAATGCATCACAAATTATACAGCAACTGACCACAAAGAAAGGATCAATGGTTTGTATTAAAGATTGAGATCAGATTACAGGAAGTGTTTATTAGTAAAGTGGAGGAAGTATAGAAAGAGATGTGTACTGTGTTTGTCACAGTATATATGTTCATTATTTGCTTAAACTTTTATTTTAATTAAGGATCAAAGTATTTTTGACTGGTTGTAAATTATTGGAGAACCCAATAAACCAAACCAATCAAGAGGGATGTGCTTATTTTGCTCATTTTTTTTTGTTGTTGTTGTTGTTAATCTTGTTGTTGTTGTGATTGTTTCATCGAATACGGCGTCCGGACGGGAGTCTTAGCAACACAACGACCAGTTGAGTGGTTGGTCGAAGGAGTCGTGTGAAAGTGGAGGTATTATGGCCTCTATAACTTGAACTTAATTCCAGCTCTTCGGTTCATTAAATAATAACATGCAAAATGTTTCTAGTACGAGAGTGAAAAGTTCTTTGGAGATGGTGCGCAAATTCGAGTAAAATCCAAGAGGCATTAACAAGTGAAGACACAGCCCCTCTTTATGAGTGTAGCAGAGCCATGTTAAAACATTAAAAATCTTTGTCACAAGCATCATAAATGATGAAAGTCCTTGACATGATCCTACGACGCCAATTTGCATATTTTATGAAAAGCATGAACAACACGACCCTGATCAACATGACTTTAAAGTAGGTTGAACCTGTCAGTTACATACTGATCATTATGACAAAACAACTGACACTGGAAGGAGAATATGCAGAGGTGGACCAACGAATCACACTCATGTTGAAAAGGAATTTCACAAATGCAGCGGCCATGAAATGAAAAAATGAAAATAAATATTAAGTTTTCTAATGTATAAATAAAATTAGTGGTAATAAGGAAGGAAAAATCTAGTCTTATTATAGTAAAAAGTTAAGTACCCGAGGCACAGTCTGTTTATTCTCGTAGTAGACAGAAAAAATTAAAGCCAAGGTATTACAACCCAGGAATCCAAATGGCCTGTTATCCCGGGTGTAATGGGAGCAAAATAAACACAGCAGAAAAAGTTTAGACTTATATTATCCTTCACCAATTTAGAACAGCAATATGTACACTATGTACAGTGATAAGTATAGTGCACTCCACAGTAAGCAAGGCAGAAATAGAAGCCACAAGATAGCAGACCGTGCTTCAACCAGCTCTAGAATGGGAATGACAAGGGCAGACAGGAGAGCGGTACCCACATAACCTCTGCGATTGCCAAAACCATCTTCTTATTGGCTAGAACCTGGTCACTAGTTGAACGACGGGGCCCCATCATCAACTCTTAGCAACCTGGTTCGCTGGTTGGGGGAGATAGCCTGTAAATGAGGGTGTGTACATGCGCCGAATAAAGGTTACGTACTCTTTGCATGCCACACCCCCACCCCGAGAAGGCTCAGGATTAGGCTGCCACCTCCCAGTGGTAACCGTGCCGCCATGGCACAAAATAATGGGACCGCCTTTCCTCTCCACCATCCAACTCTTAGAGCTCAGCTTTTCTCGTGACCAAAAGCCAAACCATAAACTTAGAGTGAGACAGCAGTCAGACAGGCTAGCATAGGTCCAAGATACAGGCGGACGATAGCCCGCATCCCCTCTCTAAAAAAAAAAAACCCACACCAGGGGATAAAAAAAAAAAGAGCGTGAAAAGGGGTTACCACAAATAACATCCTAACCTAAATAAAAATATTAGACTAGATAAAGAGTCTGCCAACATATTTTCTTTGCCGGCTATATATTTAATGGAAATATTATAGGGCTGCAGCATTAGCGTCCAGCGCATGAGCCTTGTGTTGTGGTTCTTCATGGCTTGGAGATATACTAGAGGATTGTGATCACTGTAGACTGTGACCACCTGCGATGTCTGGCCCACATAAACATCGAAATGCTCCAAAGCCAGTACCAGCGAGAGGGCTTCTTTTTCAATGGTAGAGTAAGCCCTCTGATGTGGCTGGAACTTGGCTGAAAAGTATGCTACAGGCTGCAACTCCTTGTTCCCGATTTGTAATAGTACTGCCCCAATCCCAGACTCGCAAGCATCAACCTGTAATGAAAAAGGTTTGGAGAAGTCTGGAGACAAGAGAATGGGTGCAGTACACAATAATCTTTTTGCTTTATTAAAAGCAATGTTACAGTCTGAGGTCCAATTAAAGAGAACTTTGTGACTGGTAAGAGAGGTAAGAGGGGCTACAATATCTGTGAAATTCTTACAGAATCTTCTGTAAAATCCTATCATGCCTAGGAAACGTTGAAGAGATTTCCTATCATAAGTAACTGGATAATCTTTAATAGCAAGAACTTTAGCAAGTTTAGGTGCAACTTTACCACTACCTACTTCATGGCCTAGAAAAGTGACAGTGGCCTGGCCAAAGGAAGATTTAGATAAATTAACTGTTAAATGGGAACTCTGAAAGGTCTCAAAAAGAGCCTTAAGTCTAAGTAGGTGTTGATCCCAAGTATCAGACACCACAACAATATCATCTAGGTACGCTGCCGTGCCTTCAAGTCCTTTAATAGCCTGATGGATAAGTTTCTGGAATGAAGAGGGGAAATTTTTCATTCCGAAGGGGGTAACTGTGTATTGATAATGACCTCCTGGAATTACGAAGGCCTTATCCGTCAAAGGTACCTGATAGTAGCCTTTAAGGAGATCTAACTTGGACACAAAAGTAGCTTTACCCACAAAGTCAATTACGTCATCCAGACGAGGAAGAGGGTAAGCATCTGTAATTGTGACCTCGTTCACCTTACGGTAGTCTGTACACATACGAAACCCTCCATCAGCCTTCTTCACAAGGATGCATGCCCATGGACTAGATGACTCCTCCACTAAACCATGCTTTAACAAAAATTCTACTTCCTGCTGAAGTAGCCTTTGCTTTTCAGGATTAGCTCTGTAGGGGGAGAGTTTAATTGGTTTAGAGTTTCCCACATCCACATCATGATAACCTAACGTACATTTTTTCGGCACATCCGAAAAAATATTAGGATATGACTGTAGAAGCTCCGTTAAATTTGTTGCTTGCGTTTCAGATAATCCCTCCATTAAAGGGCTAGGATCCTTGAGGAGGACAGAATTTGAAAGTTTAATATTAATTTCAGAGATAGAGTGCAAAGAGTCAGAGTCGTCCTCAGAGGTAGAGGACAGAGTCATTACTGGGACTTTATCTGGTGTATGAAAAGTTTTCAATTGATTGATGTGGTAAATTTTAGTTTTTGAGGTCTTATCAATGGGAGCTACCACATAATTTACATCAGATAATCTACTTACAATCTGCATAGGTCCCGTAAATCTAGCTTTCAAGGTGTGGCCAGGTATAGGTTCCTGCACCAACACCTTGTCTCCTGGATGGAAGGAGTGGAATTGTGCACTTCTGTCATACCTCTGTTTCATCTTACTTTGAGCTGTCTTCAGGTTAGCCTTGGCTAACTGACGTGCCACCTGCAACCTTGAAGACGGGTTGTAGAGTGTTGAGCTAACGTCTTCTCCCATCCATCCTTCTTTGAGCACCCGAAGAGGACCTCGTACATTGTGCCCAAAGATCAGCTCAAACGGACTATACCCTGTAGACTCTTGCACCGTCTCTCGTACTGAGAACAGCAACAAAGGTAGTGATTCATCCCAGTCTGTAGGAAAGTGCATGCAAAAAGTTCTCATCATTGTTTTTAATGTCTGATGGAATCTTTCCAAGGCGCCTTGGGACTGAGAATGATAGGCAGTGGATAAGTTGTGGATTATCCCTAACCTAGTTAATACTTCCCTAAATGCTTTGGCAGTAAAGTTAGTACCTTGATCACTTTGAATAGTTTTAGGAATGCCAAAACAAGAAATGAATTTGGTTAAAGCTTTGAGAATAGCTTTAGTATTAATACTACGCATGGGAATTGCTTCAGGGTATCTGGTTACTTTATCCATAATCGTAAATAAATATTGATTTCCAGACTTTGACCTAGGTAGTGGACCTACACAATCTATAATTAAATCTGCAAAAGGTTCTCCATCAGCAGGTATAGGTTGGAGAGGTGCAGGTTTAATGGAATGTCCAGGTTTCCCTACTTGCTGACATTCTCGGCAACACCTAATATGATTCTTCACATCTTTCTTTAATTTTGGCCAATAAAATTCTTTTGTGATTCTATACAAGGTTTTTGTAATTCCTAAGTGACCTCCTAATGAAGTATTATGAGCTATATTTAATATTTGAGGTCTATACTTTGTTGGAACCACTAACCTGTTAAACAATTGCCGGCCCTCTATCTCCTTACCAGTCTCAGTGCAGATCAAATAATTGTTTTTAACTTCATACTTGACCGGATGACCCAAAGAGGATTTACCCATGGCTGCCTGAAAAGCGAATTTTAAAGAAGGGTCCTTTCGTTGTTCCTCCCGGAAGGACAGTCCGTCGGGCATGGAAACAGAGACATCTGGCAATCCTGCAACCTGGGAATAGGAAGGCTTGATCGGGGTCTGTTCACTTGATTTACGAGGCTCCGGCCGGTGTGCCTCATAAAACAACGTGGCTATTCCGAGATCGGAGTCGTCCAAGGATAGGTCAACATTCTCTCCAGACAACCCTTGGGATGTTGCCCGAGTTATGGCCAACACCGGAGAAGAATTAATCATTATAGGTTCAGGACATGAACTAACAGTAGTAATGTTATTACCCAGTAATAACATGGCATCTTTCATGGGAAATCCTTTTGAGACACCTACAGTCAAGTACCCAGTGTAATATTTGCACTGTACATAAATTTTATGCAAAGGAACAGAATATATAGCTCCTCCAAATGCTTCCAATAAAACAGAGGAATTCAAGGAAGTATTCTCTGAAAGGGGTAATATTCCTTCTCTTACAAGTGAGCAATATGCTCCAGTATCTCTAAAGGTCTTTACTTTAGTTGTTTCTGAGTTTTCCTGAAGGGAAATAAGACTCTTGCAATAATAAGGGGCCATACCTTTTTTTACTTCTCTAGGGGACATGTTACTAGGGATATTAGAGATTTTCCCAATGGGTTGGGGTTTATGGGGGCAGTTGGGACGGATGTGACCTACTTTATTACACAGGAAGCAGACGACAGGCTTGCTCTTTACTCCCTGCTGACGTTACAAATGGTGTCGTTCTGGCTGGTGTCCCTCTGGATACTGTTGTCGAGATGCACCATGAGTAGTTTGCCTCTCAGCAGGTGGACCATATGTTGAGAAGCGTGGCTCACCAGGTGACTTAGTTGGCTGACGTAGACGTTCTCTCTCCGGCTGGCACTTCATTCTCCAAGGTTGACGATCTCTGCTCATGCCAGGCTGTTGAAAAGAGAGACGGGACCGCTCGGACAAGGAACGGTTAGTTTCGAAGGTATCAGCCAACCTGGCTGCCTCCAATGCAGTGGTTAAGTCACGATCCTGCAGAAAGAACATAAGAACATAAGAAAGGAGGAACACTGCAGGAGGCCTGCTGGCCCATACTAGGCAGGTCCTTTACAATTCATCCCACTAACAAAACATTTGCCCAACCCAATTTTCAAAGCCACCCAAGAAATAAGCTCTGATGTGAAAGTCCCACTCAAATCCAACCCCTCCCACTCATGTACTTATCCAACCTAGATTTGAAACTACCCAAAGTCCCAGCCTCAATAACCCAACTAGGTAGACTGTTCCACTCATCAACTACCCTATTTCCAAACCAATACTTTCCTATGTCCTTTCTAAATCTAAACTTATCTAATTTAAATCCATTACTGCGGGTTCTCTCTTGGAGAGACATTCTCAAGACCCTATTAATATCCCCTTTATTAATACCTATCTTCCACTTATACACTTCGATCAAGTCTCCCCTCATTCTTCGTCTAACAAGTGAATGTAACTTAAGAGTCTTCAATCTTTCTTCATAAGGAAGATTTCTAATGCTATGTATTAATTTAGTCATCCTACGCTGAATGTTTTCTAACGAATTTATGTCCATTTTGTAATACGGAGACCAAAACTGAGCTACATAATCTAGGTGAGGCCTTACTAATGATGTATAAAGCTGCAGTATGGCCTCTAGACTTCTGTTGCTTACACTTCTTGATATAAATCCCAGTAATCTATTTGCCTTATTACGTACGCTTAGGCATTGCTGTCTTGGTTTAAGGTTGCTGCTCACCATAACCCCCAAGTCCTTTTCGCAATCTGTATGGCTAAGTTCTACATCATTTAACTTATAAGTACTAGGGTTATGGGCACTCCCAAGCTTCAGAACCTTGCATTTATCTACATTGAACTGCATCTGCCACTTTTCTGACCAAGAATAGAGTTTGTTTAAATCCTCCTGAAGTTCCATAACATCTACGTTTGAATCAATTATCCTACCTATCTTTGTGTCATCGGCGAATTTGCTCATATCACTAGTAATTCCCTCATCAAGATCATTGATATATATTATAAACAACAACGGGCCCAAGACTGATCCCTGTGGAACGCCACTTGTTACAGATCCCCACTCGGATTTAACCCCATTTATGGACACTCTCTGCTTCCTGTCAGTGAGCCATGACT